>NW_027669676.1:15000-47500 GCF_964212035.1 Myotis nattereri
CCGTCGCGGTCGCCCGCGCGGCACACGTTGCGAGGGCCCGGCCCCCCTCCCGCGAGGGGGACGGGCGTGCCTTCCCCTTACCCGGACAGACTCCCCCGGGGCTCCCCCCTCCGGCGCACCGCCGACAGCGGCGGCCCGGATGGGGGCGCACGCGGGGAGCGGGAAACGACACCACCAGCTCGGCCTCGGGCACCTGCAGGACGTCCCGGAGCGCTCCAGGGGCACCCACCGAGAGCCAAGGCGAAACAGCGACCGCACGCCCAACGGGGGAGGCACGTGCGGCGCGACGACGGGACACCCCCTCCCCGCCGCGGGGAAGGGCGCCCGCGACAGCGGCAAGCCGGGAAAGGCGAGCGGAGGGTGTCCGCTGCGTCATAGAGACCACGGGCGTGACACCGAGGTCGGGCCGGGTTCCGCACCCCTTCCCCTTCCACGCACCGCCGTCGGACGGGGGAGGAGGAGAGGAGAGGGGCCCGCGGACAGAGCGAGAAGAGCGGTCCCATTCGCCAAGGAATGCCCGTCCCTCGCCTGGCGCGGCTTAGGCCCGGCCCGGGAGAGCGCGACGTCACCACATCGATCGGTCGGCAACAGAAAACGGGGCGGGGAGCCGCCAGCGAGGCAGCCCCCCCTGCGAGAAGAAGGGAAACGAGGCGGGGACAACCGTCCGGAACACGAGCCTGCGCTTCAGCCTCGCCACGTAAGCCCTTCGCCCTCTCCTCACGCAGAGGAGGGAGAGGGGCACGGTCCGCCGGGTCGGGGCCCGAGACGTACAGAAGCCGGCGCGCGCAGGCCCGAGGCGTACGGCTTTCGCTCGCGCGGCCCGGACGCGGGGGAGACAGGCTTCGGGTCGCGGCCGAGAAGCTCCCGGGGACACCCCCCCGCCGTCCAATCACCCGAGGACAGCGTGCCCACAGTCATCTCGTGGTACAAAATGCCAACTTTAGGCAAAACATGGACGGTGCCCGGTGTCGGGGGCCTCTGTGTACAGATCACGCCGCACTCCCGGAAGCGAGTCGCGGCCACCAGAGACCCCACGGGACCCCATCGCCACCAAAGAAGGGCGGGGGGGGGGGGCAAGAGAAAGGGACGGGGCTATCTGGTCGACCCCCCACCCCCCACCCCAAAGCCCGTTAAGAGCGTGCCTCGGACAGGCGGCAGCAAGAGGAGAGGGCCGGGCCGTCCACGGCCTCACCTCACCACTTGGCACGCGCGGGCAACGGCCCGGTCAAACGCGCTTCCGAATCGGGACTTTGAAAAAATTCCGCGGGGCGCCTAGAACCACCGTGTCAACGGAAGGCCCGGCCACGGCATCGGCCCAAGCCCGCTCGCGGAAAAAACCAAGAACCGTATCTGACGACCGGGGCCACGCGTGCGCCCGTACCGACCCGCCTCGCCCTCCGCCGCCCTCCACGCACCGCCCGTGCCGGGCCCCACCTACGGAGCTCCGAGACTCGGATAACGGCCACAAAGTCGAGCCCGGTGACCGCGGCACACTCGGGCACTCGCACGCCCGTGCAGTCGGGTAGACCCCTGAACGCGCGCACGCTCCCGCCTCCGGATCGGGACTTTGAAAAATTTCGCGGAAGGCGCCTCTGACGGACGGACGGACGGACGGACGGACGAACCCGCAGGAGCGGGCGCGGACACACGGCACGGGTCGCCCGGCACCTCACGCAGGCACGCGCCCGCGCCGAAATCAATACAAGCGGGAGTGGGGGGGGGGGGCGCCTCGGGCAGGACGGCGTCCCGGCGCAAGCCACCCTCTCCGGCTACGCCCGCGGCGGCGGCCCCGGTCGGTCCCCGCGGAGGGGCGACAGCGAGTGCCGGGCCACCCGTCCCGGCGGCGGCGGCGGCGGCGGCGGCGGCGGCGGCGGCGGCGGCGGGCACTCACGCCTTCAATGGCCCCGCAGGTCCAATCTCCGGAGAACCGGACAGGCACCGACGGAGCGGCGCGAGGCAACCTCTGCGGCTACGCCCGCGGCGGCGCCGGCGGCGGCGGCGGCCCCGGTCGGTCCCCGCGGAGGGGTAACAGAGTGCTGGTCGACCCGTCCTAGCCGTCCACCACCGCGGCGGCGGCAGCCACTCACTCCTTCAGCATTGCTGCAGGTCCAATATCCGGAGAACGGGCCGGGCACCGACAGACCGGCGCCGCCGGCACGATCTCGACAGCGCCGCCGGCACCCTGGAAGTTGGCCTCGGGCACTGCAGCCGCTTCCCCTCCCTAGATGCTCCGCAAGGAAGAAACGATATAAAAGCGGCCGCCAGGTGGCTCCCGACAACCGGCGCGAACCTCAGCGGGACGGATCCGGATCTCGGGCCGGCAAGGGCGTCCTGCCGCCCGCCCGGAGGGCCGATCGCGTCCCCGGTCCCCACCCCCAACCCCCTCCGGGACGGCACGGCGCCACCGAACGCGGGGGCGGGCGGGGGGCAGGGGGGGGGGGTGCCTAGGATAATCTTTTTCGGAGGATGACCGGAACAAACACGGGGGCGGGCCGGGCCATTCGAAAGTGAAACTTCCACCACCACCACCACCACCACCCCCCACACACACACACCCCGCAGGCCCAAGACGTCCCGGCGCCTGCCTCCCTCTCTCCCTCTCTCCCTCTCTCCCTCTCTCCCTCTCTCCCTCTCTCCCTCTCTCCCTCTCTCCCTCTCTCCCTCTCTCCCTTCCCGGAAGACATAACACAAACTTTTTAATAAATATTTTATTGATCTTTTACAGAGAGGAAGGGAGAGGGATAGAGAGAAACATCCACGAGAGAGAAACATCGATCAGCTAGCTGCCTCCTGCACACCTCCTACTGGGGATGTGCCCGAAACCAAGGTACATGCCCTTGACCGGAATCGAACCTGGGACACACACACACACACACACACACACACACACACACCCCGAGTCCGCAGGCCAACGCTCCATCCACTGAGCCAAACCAGTTAGGGCACAAAAACATTTTTGCCACCTGGGAGCTGAAACCTAAATGAGGCAGTACTCACGGATCGGATCGTGTCATCTAATCTCTCTCTCTCTCTCTCTCTCTCTCTCTCTCTCTCTCTCTCTCATTGAAATTATTGGGGAGACACCGGTTCATAAAACCATACGGGTTTTAAAATAAAATAAAAAATGAATAAATCAGATATGAATAAATAGGAATCTTTGTATGGAACTAAACAAAAAACAACAACAGAAACATACAGGTTATTCCAGTGGACAACTCAAGAAAATATCATCTGAATACATACATACCACATCCAGTGCTCAAGCAGGAAGCGTCATCGGAATGCTAGGGCAAAAACATCTATTTTTTTAAAAGGCTCCCGAAGAATAAACAAGCAACTGGAACAACATCTCTCTCTCTCTCTCTCTCTCTCTCTCTCTCTCTCTCTCTCTCTCTGTCTCTCTCTCTCTCTCCTCTCTCTCTCTCTCTCCCACTCCCTCCCTGCCTCCCTCCCTCTCTGAAATCAATGAAAATATATTTTTTTAAAAGATCAGGAATCAGTGTAGAACGGCATGTGAAAACACTTGGCATTCACTTCTAAATGGCAGGAAACAGAGTGATAGTGTTCGAAAAAACTTGGAAATCACAGCTATATAAAGCAGCACACTGTAGAACAAACATTATTTGACACCACTTGGAATTCACGTCTAAATGGATGGAAGCGATCTAAAATTGTTTGCAAGCACGTCAAAATCACTGATCTAGATTAGGAAACAGTGTACGACGGTGTTGGGCAACACTTGGGAATCACTTCTAAAGTGCAGGACACTGTGCAGCAGTTTTGGAAACCACTTGAAATTCACTTCCAAATGTCAGGAGACGGTGCAAAAGTTTTTGAAAACACTTGGAAGTCACTGGTAGCGTTCTAAGATGCCAGAGAGGAAAATGTCACCGAGGCCAAAATCTTACCTCCACCTTCTTAGGGTTTGTGGAGGAGGCGGCCCTGCAAAATTCACCTGACACGGGGGGGGGGGGGGGGGGGGGGGAGGCCGGGAGACATGAGGGCAAGTGTCTGATATGACAAGGGGAGCGCTCCTAAGGAGAGCGTGGAAGAGCCGGAGAGGTGGCAAAACATCCACGCTTTTTCATACTGGGTTGAAAGGAGAGAGGCAATTGTGGGAAAGCCACTAACTAGGCGGGGAGGCAAAAGGAGAGATGAGGGAGGCCCGTTCCTACAGATCCCTCTGCCGCTCGGCTGGCTTCCCGTTTCTTACACTGCCTAAAGTGCGAAAAACAAGTCCCCGTGTGCGCTCGTCATCTCTCCCCCCCACCCCACCCCCTCGATGTTTACGTCCAGTTGGAGTCTTTTTTGCCATCTGGCCACTTTGCGGTGGCGGCATAGTCACTTAAGGAAAGAAAGGAGAAGATCGGGTTGGTTCCAGGCACGGAATTGTGCCAGAGGCCCGGGTGGGGAGGGGGGGGGGAGAGACAGGAGTCAGTCACTGAGCGGCCCCCAACGTATTTCTAAGACAGTGAGCGACTCTGGCAAGGGCATGCGGTAGGAGGAGAGCAGCTGGAGTTCTGTTTGTTGGCTGGGGGCTTGCAGGGGATGGGGAGGGCCTGGGGTCCGTTTGCTCCTTTGTTTATGTCATTTTATTTCTTTTTCTTTCTTTCTCTGTTTTTTGTGTGGTTTTTTTTGAACAAAGGTGAAGAACTCTTCGGGTGTAGGTATTTCTGCAAGAAAGCCTGGCAGGACAGGACACGGGGGTATGCGGGCCAGGCCAGTCCATTGACCTGAAAACCCAAAGGATCTGTAGTGGCTCTGACTAGCGCCCTTCCTTTTAGAAACAGGAAGACAGGGGAGTTTATCTCGGGGTCCCTCCCTCTCCTCTCCCCCCCCCCCCCCACACAGACACACTCACACACACACACACACACACACACACACACACTCGCACACCGGGCCCACCAGTGGCACCCGAGTAGCAAGAGGTTTCTAGAATGAACTGAGTTTCAGGGCCCAGCCAGCCAGCCACCCAGCAGCAAGGGAAACACCATATAAAAACGGCCGCCAGGTGGCGCGCGAACACCAGCGAGAACGTCAGTGGTGCAGCTCCGGGGCCGTGGGCCCGGCCAGGGCAAGCGCCCCGCCGCCGCCCGCTGTGTGTGTCTTTTGGGGGAGGAGGGTGGCAGGGGGCACGGGTGGCCGGGGCCCCGTGGTGGGCGGCCGGCGGGGCGTCCACCACCTGGGGTTTCCCCAGGAAGGCCCCGCGCACGCGCGGCCTGGCAGAGGAAGGGGGACTGGAAAAGTTTTTTTTTGGGGGGGGGGGCCTGACAGAGGACCGAGAGGACGTACCCGGAACACTTTTTGGGGCCCGAGACCCTTAAAACCTCAATCCGGGGGAGTCTAAAACCCTAAACCCGGCGAGTATTCACAGGGCAACAATGGAGAAATCATTTTCTCTTCTTGTTTCTTTTCATTTTTTTTTTCTTTTTCGGAATTGAATTTATTGGGGGAGACATCGGTGAATAAAATGAAATGGAATGCAATAGGATAACATAAAAGGTGTAAATACATAAGCCTTGCATTGTGGGTGAAAAGGGGCCACATGTTGCCCTGCCCGCCTTGACTCAGTGGATAGAGCGTCAGCCTTAACTGTACGGTAAATGAATATTTATCTTTTTTATATGTATTTTATTGATCTTTTACAGAGAGGAAGGGAGAGGGACAGAGAGTTAGAAACATCGATGAGAGAGAAACATCGATCAGCTGCCTCCTGCACATCTCCTACTGAGGATGTGCCCACAACCAAGGTACATGCCCTTGACCGGAATCGAACCTGGGACCCTTGAGTCTGCAGGCCAACGCTGTACCACCGAGCAAAACCGGTTAGGGCGGGTCACATGTCTTTGGACTAGTGAATGACAAGAGGTGACTAGTCACTTCCCTTTTTTCCAGTGCCCTCAGGGCACAGCCCAGGGTCCCAGGGCAGAGACCACAGATTCCCTCATTGTTACTGTTGTCATGTTAATTGTTGACCTCCCGGCTCACTATCATTTTACAGTTTACCAAATCCCCCCGCCCCCCCCCCCCCACCCCCCCGCCCACCTCCCTCATCTATCACCACTGGATTTCATGGAACCCACTGGTCAACATCAGGAAAGAGTGTAGAACAGTGTTTGAAACCACTTACAAGTCTCATCCTTGGATGGTGATTTATAAAAATAGGTCAAAGACATGGTTGTGGACTTTGGGCTTTGCTGTGCTGTGTATCTATGCAGAGGCAGGGTGCTCTTAAACTCCTATGTGATGACTTAAGTTTATCCTTCACCCCTGGTCTGGCCTCCGGACTTTGTTATCTAGGCCTTGGAAAGGCTTCCTCCATGCCTTGAAAAGAATAGATTTTTAATTCCTTGAGATTCTGCTTCCCGGCAATTGCCGACAGTCTGTTTCAAATAAACTCATCCCAAAAATTATTTACAGATTTGAGTGTTTCTCAGGTTAATGGTATGGAACTCCAAGAAAACACACACACACACACACACACACACACACACACACACACACACACACAAGTTTTTCAAGTGTACAACTCAACGAAACATCACCTGAATACAGCGCCCAAAGTATAAAGTCTCTTTGTGTCACCATTTACCTCCCCCCCACCCCCCAGTTTCTTTCTCTTTGGCTTTCTTTTGTGTTCTCCCCTTCCACTACCACGCACCACCCCAATTCTATTATTTTCAACATAGGGAGGAGGCCTTTCCAAGGCCTACAAACAAAGCAACAAAGCCAGGAAGCCATACAGGCAATAAACGATAACCTGGACCACATCTGCCATTGCCTATGTGTATATATATATATATATATGTTATATATATATATATATATATATATATATATATATATATGTTATATATACGTGTGTGTGTGTATAAATATAAATATATATATATATATATATATATATATATATATTCACAAGAAAGCCCAAAGACAACAAGCAGGTGGGTGTGGGGAACATTGGTGCAAAATCATGTGGTTGTGGATTTTAGCGTGACTCACCTTTTGAATGACAAGAAAGTGGGGGGGGGGCGCCCTGTAGTATGTGTGTTTGAAATGAGGTAAACCTGGATGAGGCCTTGTCCATGAAATGTACAAAATCAAGCAGTTTGGCCCTGGACCGGTGGCTCAGTTGGCTAGAGCGTCTTCCCTTATGCCACTGTTTGTGTGTTTGATCCCCAAACTGGGCACATACAGGAAGCAACGGAGCCCTGGCTGTTGTGGCTCAGTTGGTTGAGCTTCATCTTGCGCATTGAAAGGTCACCGATTCCTTTCCAGGTTGGGGCACATGCGCAGGTTTCAGGCTCAATTCCCAGCTGGGGTATGTATTGGAGGCAACCGATAGGTATTTCTCTCTCTCTCTCTCTCCCTCCCTCCCTCACTCCCTCCTTCCCTAAAATCAATAATATATATATATATATATATATATATATATATATATATATATATATATTGCTGTTAATCCTCACCCGAGGATATTTTTCCATTGATTTTTAGGGAGAGTGGAAGAGACAGAGCAAGACAGAAGGAAACATCGATGTGAGAGAAACACGTCAATTGGTTGCCTCCAACCAGGGCCAGGGCCCAAAGAACCTGCCACCAAGGTCCATGACCTTGGCCGGAATCGGACCTGGGATCCTTTGGTCCACAGGCTGGCCAACGCTCAATGCGCTGAACCAAACAGGCTAAGGGGGGAGAAAATTATATATATATATATATATATATATATATATATATATATATATATATACTGTACCCAGCCACGCATTGCTGTGGCTCAGTCTGGTTAAAAGGAAAAGAAAGAAAAGAGAAAGCACACGTTTCTAATACATTTAATTTCACCATGCCTGTGGGTATACAACATTCTGTGTTGTTCCATTGTCTGTGCAGATATAGAGATTGTCTGGTTTGTCGACTCTAGAACACGCAACATATAATTGTCCATGTGAGAAGCAATCCACGTCTAGAGCTAAACCGCACAATTCTAAAGATTTGCCATGAGCTTTGTTGATGGTGATTGCAAACGCCAATCGAATTGGGAATTGCAATCTCTTAAATTGAAATGGCATATCTGTTGGAATCATAGGAATGCGAGGAATGAGGACATCTTCACCTTTGAAAGGTCCTGTCAAGATGGTTGCTTCTACGACATTGCTCATTAATTTTTTTACTGCAAGCCGCGTGCCTGTCAAAGCTTTGGCTGTTTGACATTTCGCAACATGGCAATTGGCACGCCGATTTTCAATTACAGTACGTGCGGTGGCATCCCTGGCAGATCGAGTGAATTCAAAAATTCTGTTGGATAATTAACCGCTTCATCTGCTTCCACAACAGTGTCGACGGACTTGTATGTGACTGCCTCGCTTTGAATGTTAGACTGAATGATATTCTTAAGTCCGTAGGCGTCTTTGTTCTTGGCCGCAAGAATAGCTCATTCACTCAGCCAATCGTGATTCTTATCATTGGTTTGAATATTGGGAAATACTTTTTCAACCAATTCTTCTTTTGACGTCACTAAATTGCAGAAGTTATGAGGCAATGAGATGCGTCCTGAGTTCAGATCAACCGGCACCTTTTCGTTCCCAATTCCCAGCAATTGATGTGAGAATATCTCAGCTGATCGATCGTTTTGCAGCTGGACACGCATATTTTTGGTTAATTTTATCTACAATCTATAATTGTAAACAGAAACATTGAAATGGAATCGTAAAATATTTAGTATAGCGTGTGTTGCTTTTACGTCCAACAGATGGCGCTGTTTTTAAAAAAGAGCATGTTTTTACCTGGCACAGGTGTGACATCTATATAATAGTAGGTATACAGGTATATAAAAACACGCGCGTATTCGAATGCAACATTGTCTCAAAATTTCAAAGCAATCGGTGAAGAACTTTCGGAGATTTAAGATTTTGAACAAACGAATATTTGCATTTTTATTTATATATATATTTAAAGGCTACCGACGAATGAATAAACAATCTCCCTCCCTCCCTGCCTCCCTCCCTCCCTCCCTCCTCTCCTCCCTTCCACTCTCTCTTTATTTTCCCCACTCTCAAAAAAAAAAAATAAAAATAAAAATAAAAAACTAGCCCTAGCTGGTTTGGCTCAGTGGATAGAGCCAAAAGGTCCCAGTTTCGATTCCGGTCAAGGGCACATGCCCGGGGTTCGGGCTCGATCCCCAGTACGGGGTGTGCAGGAGGCAGCCGATCCATGATCCTCTCTTATCGTGGATGTTTCAACCTCTCCCTCTCCCTTCCTCTCTGAAATCAATAAAAAAATATATATTTTAAAAAACACATCAAGCCCTAGCCGGTTTGGCTCAGCGGATAGAGCATCAGCCTGCGGACTGAAGGGTCTCGGGTTCCATTCTGGCCAAGGGCACATGCCCGGGTTGCAGGCTCAATCCCCAGTAGGGGGCGTGCAAGAGGCAGCCGATCCATGATCCTCTCTCATCATGGATGTTTCAGTCTCTCTACCTCTCCCTTCCTCTCTAAAATCAATAAAGAAAGACATTTTTAAAAAAATACATCAGGAATCAGTGTAGAGCAGTGTTTGACAACACTTGGGACTCACTTCTGACAGGCTGGAAACTATATGAAAGTGTTTGAAAGCACTTTGAAGTCACTGCTCAACATGAGAACCTGTGGAGAGCAGCGTGTGACCAAACTTGGGAGTCGCTGCTGAAGTGCAGTCGGCACGCTGACAAACGGCAGGAGACGGTGCAAACGTGTTTGAGAACACTTGGAAGTCACTCGTAGCGTTCTCAGATGCCAGAGAGGAAAATGTCACCGAGGCCAAAATCTTACCTCCACCTTCTGAGGGTTTGTGGAGGAGGCGGCCCTGCAAAATTCACCTGACACACAGGAGAGAGAGAGAGAGAGAGAGAGAGAGAGAGAGAGAGAGAGAGAGAGAGAGAGAGACACGAGGGCACCGTTTTCTTTTTTGTTTTCCTCAAGTGTCTGCTGTGTGACACGGGGAGCGCTCCTAAGGAGACCATGGAAGAGCCGGAGAGGTGGCAAAACATCCACGCTTTTTCATACTGGGTTGAAAGGAGAGAGGCGATTGTGGGAAAGCCACTAAGTAGGCGGGGAGGCGAAAGGAGAGATGAGGGAGGCCCGTTCCTACAGATCCCTCTGCCTCTCGGCTGGCTTCCTGCCTGAAGTGCACAAAACGAGTCCCCGTTTGCACTCGTCGTCGTCGTCGTCGTCGTCGTCGTCTCCCCCCCCCCCCCCTCCCCTCGATCTTTAGGTCCAGTCAGAGTCTTTTTTTTGCCATCCGGCCACTTTGGAATATTGTCTCTGGCTCGCCTGAGCGGCTGGGGTGGCGGCATAGTCACTTAAGGAAGGAAAGGAGAAGATCGGGTTGGTTCCAGGCACGGAATTGTGCCAGAGGCCCGGGCGGTGGTGGGGACAGGAGTCAGTCACTGAGCGGCCCCCAACGTATTTCTAAGGCAGTGAGCGACTCTGGCAAGGGCATGTGGTAGGAGGAGAGCAGCTGGAGTTCTGTTTGTTGGCTGGGGGCTTGCAGAGGATGGGGAGGGCCTGGGGTCCGCTTGCTCCTTTGTTCATCTTTCTTTCTTTCTTTCTTTCTTTCTTTCTTTCTTTTCTTTTCTTTTTCTTTTTTTAAACAAAGGTGAAGAACTCATCGGGTGTACGTATTTCTGCAAGAAAGCCTGGCAGGACAGGACACGGGGGTATGCGGGCCAGGCCAGTCCATTGACCTGAAAACCCAAAGGATCTGTAGTGGCTCTGACTAGCGCCCTTCCTTTAAGAAACAGGAAGACAAGGGAGTTTATCTCGGGGTCCCTCCCTCTCCTTCCCCCCCCCCCCCCCACCCACACACACACTCACACTCACACACCGGGCCTACCAGTGGCACCCGAGTAGCCAGAGGTTTCCAGAATGAACTGAGTTCCAGGGCCCAGCCAGCCAGCCACCCAGCAGCAAGGGAAACACCATATAAAAACGGCCGCCAGGTGGCGCGCGAACACCAGCGAGAACGTCAGTGCGGCGGCTGCGGGGCCGTGGGCCCGGCCTGGGCAGGCACCCCGCCGCCCGCTGTGTGGAGGGGGTGGCAGGGGGCAAGGGTGGCCGATCTCCTCCCCGCCCCCACCTCTCCAGTGGGACCGTGTCGGCCGGGGCCCGTGGCGGGCGGCGGGCGGCGGGGCGGGGCGTCCACCACCTGGGGTTTCCCCAGGAAGGCCCCGCGCACGCGCGCACGGCCTGGCAGCGGAAGGGGGACTGGAAAAGTTTTTTGGGGGTTGGGGCCTGACAGAGGACCGAGAGGACGTACCCGGAACACGTGTTGCGGCCGGGGCCCTTAAAACAACAACCCCGGGGGGAGTCTGAAGACCTAAAGGCGGCGAGTGATTCACGGGGCAACAATGGAGGAATCATTTTTGTTTCCTTTCAGTTATTATTTATTTTTCGGAATTGAATTTATTGGGGGACACATCGGTGAATAAAATGAGATGGAATGCAATAGGATAAAATGAAAGGTGTAAATGCATACGAAGCTTTGCATTGTGGATGAAAAGGGGCCACAGGCTAACCTGACCCACTCGGGGGAGGACTGGCCTGGCCTGGCCTTGCAAACTCAGACACCTAAAGTGACCACCCAGGATGTTCTGAATTAAAAAAAAACAACAACAACAACAACAAAAAAAAACTTTTTAAAGTAGAAAGCGGTGTATAGTGACTGGGCAGTCACGCCCTAGGCCCGGTATCGCCCCTGAGAGAGATCACCTTTGAACTTACTGGCATCAGAGCCTATTGTCTTTCTATGACTCTAGGTCTTAGGGTCTAGGATCACATGTCTTTGGACTAGTGACTGTCCTGGTAACTAGTCACTTTCCTTTCTCCCAGTGTCCTCAGGGCACAGCCCAGGGTCCCAGGGTAGAGACCACAAATTCCCTCATTGCTACTGTTGTATATTTTTTAAAAAGCTAGGGACGCATGAATAAACAAGTGGAAAAACAATTCTCTCTCTCTCTCTCTCTCTCTCTCTCTCTCTCTCTCTCTCTCCCTCCCCTCCCCCGTCCCCCGTCCCCCCCCTCCCTGCCCCCTCCCTCTCCCTTCCACTCTCTCTTTAAACAACAACACCAACAACAACAACAACAACAAAAATCACGGCCCTAGCCGGTTTGGCTCAGTGGATAGAGCATTAGCCTGTGGACCGCGAAGCGTCCCGGGTTCGATTCCGGTCAAGGGCACATGCCTGGGTTTCGGGCTCGATCCCCAGTGTGGGGTGTGCAGGAGGAAGCTGACCGGTGATTCTCTCTCTCTCTCATCGTTCATGTTCTAGCACTCTCTCCCTCTCCCTTCCTCTCTGAAATCAATAAAGATAGATTAAAAAAAAAACAAAAGCCACAAATGTATTATTCCACCTTTATGTAGTAAAAAGTGTGCTTGTACGATGTTTTGTATTTCCTGTTATTAAAACAGTGAACTTAAAAGGGGTGCGGGGGGGGGGGGGGTGGTGAGATGGGAAGGAGGATAAAAGGGAGGGGTTGACCTTAGCCGTTTCAACATGGTGGTTGCCAAGTCACTGGAGCTAAAATGGCGGCTGCCTAAACTCCCTTTTTAAAAATATATATATTTTTATTGATTTCAGAGAGGAAGGGAGAGGGAGAGAGAGAGAGAGAGCTAGAAACATCCACGATGAGAGAGAATCATGGATCGGCTGTCTCTTGCACACCCCCCTACTGGGTATCGAGCCCACAACCCGGAAGGAAGCAGATTCTCAACATATTGGGATAACGCTCCGTAGAATGGAGGGTGTGTGTGTGTGTGTGTGTGTGTGTGTGTGTGTTTGTGTGTGTGTGTGAACCTTGTTGTATACATGACAAGCAAAAGAGGAGATGTAAGTGGGTTCCATGAACTCCGCTGGTGATAGATGAGGGAGGCGAGAGAAAGCAAAGCAGGGTGGGGAGTGGAGGGAAACCTCTGGGATTGGATAAAAATTAAAGTAAAATGATAGACACATACTTCTTCATACTTCTCTTACTTAGGTTGGCGTAGGATAGTTAATGGCCAGCAATGTACTCAATAACAATGAGGGGATTTAAAAAGGAAAATTACACCCTAGCCAGTTTGGCTCAGCGGAGATAGAGTGTCGGCCTGCGTACTAAAGGGTCCCAGGTTCCATTCGGGCCAAGGGCACATGCCCGGGTTTCGGGCTGGATCCCCAGAGGCCCCCCTCCCCCACGTTGGGGGTGTGCAGGAGGCAGTTGATCCATGATTCTCTGTCATCATTGATCTCTCTCTCTCTCTGTCTCTCTCTCTCTCTCGCTCTTCCTCTTTGAAATCAATCAAAGCACTAAAAAAAAAAAAAAGAAAAGAGAAAGATTGACCTTTGTCAGGGAAGGTAGCGGCCTAGGACGTGACTACTCACCATCACTGTTTGTTTGTTAAACTTTTAATTTCCGTCCATGGATGCATGGATGGATGGATGGATGTGTCCTCCCTCCCTCCCTCCCTCCCTCCGCCCACCCGTCCGCTCACCCGCTTTCCACGGGAAATCCTCAGTCTCATATCACACACTCACTGGTGATTTCACTCGCTGCCTCCTTGCTCCCCGTGAAAAAGAGGAAGGAAAATGGACAAACCTGAAAGAGCCCCAGAGGCGACAACTGTGAACCAAGTGCACGCACATGTGTGCGTGTGCGGCATTTGTCAACAACGTAAGAAATGTTCCAACCTGTGAAGAATTTCTGTGAGTGTCTTTCAGCCAAACTGTCCAGAAATGTCGCACGCACGCACGCACGCACGCCGGCAAGCACTATCTCAACGAACGGTTGGAGAGGATGTTCCCAAGAATGGCAATGTCGCCCCCCCCCCTTATTTTATGCACTCCAATCCAAAGAGGAGACCGTATGTGGGTTACATGAAATCCACTGGTGACATTTGAGGGAGGTGGGAGAAAGCAAAGTGGGCAAACCTCTGGGATTGGATGCAAAATAAAACGATGGACACAGACTTCTTTTACCTGGCTGGGTGGGTGTAGGATAGCTCATATACTCAATCATGAACTCGGTCGTCGTGACGAGGTTTGTGATATTGACAGAGCCGTGCCTGGGATTCCAGTGCTCCAGAAAAGATGGAAAATCCCCTTGACATTTCAAAGATGTGTGATTGTGGATGCGAGAAAGAAAGCGACAGACAGGCTCAGTCTAGGTCGAGATGGACCTCTGTCAGGGAGGATGCCGGCCTAGGACAGGATCACCCTCCCCCAACTGCTGTTAGCCTTGTGAGGCCACCGTGCATGGCCTCCCCGGAGCTTGTCAGGTTTAGTACAGTATGTGGTCCCTTTTCACCAACACCAGCACCACCCGACCACCAACACCACCAACACACATGCACACACACACACACACACACACACACTGACTCCGCTCATTGGGTGAAGCACCCGTGACTGACCCCGGGAGTTGTGTTAAAAATCAAGCTAAAGGAGTGTGAATGTAAACTGTAGGCTTATCAAAGGTTCAAAGGAGGTCTGTGTTTACCACCATTGAAAGAAAACAAACCAAGAAAGAGATCAAGGGTCAAAACACCCTCTCTTGGACTGGGAGTGAGAGAGCTCCTGCATCTGTCCAAGAGGGTCATCGGCAGTGTGCAAAGCCAGGGTTCAGCAACAGGGGATATTGTCTTCCTCTCAGGGATCCTGAGAAGTCTCCATGACAGTAAGGGGGTGGGTAGGGGGTGGGTGCTGTCGTTGAAAAGGCAAGGCGAGCAGGGAGAGTTCGATTCAGGTCAAGGGCTCATGCCTGCCCAGGTCATGGTCTCGAGCCCCACTAGGGGGCATGCAGGAGCTGGCCAATCCATAATTCTCTCTCATGGATGATGTTTCTATCTCTCTCCCTGGCTCCCTCTCCCTTCCTCTCTGAAATCAATGAAAATACATCATAAAAAAAAAAAAAAAAAAAAAGGAAGCATGTGTCTATCATTTTACTTTTTTAAAAAAATATTTTATTGATTTCAGAGAGGAAGGGAGAGAGAAAGAGAGAGAGAAACATCAGCGATGAGAGAAAATCGTGGACTGTCCGCCTCCAGCATGTCTCTCACAGCTAGGGCTATCATTTCACTTTTTATCCAATCCCACAGGACCCCCCCACCGCCACCGCCACTCCCCACCCCACTCCACCCCACCTTTGCCTGCCTCCCTCCCTCCCTCCCTCCCTCCCTCCCTCCCTCCCTCCTTTATTTATCACCAGTGGATTGTCTGTAACCCGCTTACATCTCCTCCTTGGATTGTCGTGTATAAAACAAAGTGCCGCCCCGGCCTGTTTTGGTCAGTGGGTAGAGCATCGGCCTGGGGACCCGAAGGGTCCGGGGTTCCAGTCCAGTCCAGGGCGCAGGCCCGGGTCACGGGCTTGATCCCCAGTAGGGGGTGTGCAGGAGGCAGCAGATGGGTGATTCTCTCTCATGGTAGATGCTTCTATGGCTCTCTCTCCCTCCCTCTCCCTTCCTCTCTGAAATCAATGAAGATATATTTTTAAAAGCCACACAAATGTATTCTTGCACTTCCATGTAGTAAAAAGCATACTTGTACAATGTTTCATACTTGCATTTTGTGTTATTAAAACAGTGACGGGCATGGGGGGAAGGGGAGTACTGGGCCGGCCCCGGGGGCGGGGGCGGGTGGGGGGGGGCGCAGCAAAGATGCTAAACTTCTGCGGGAGGCCGCCCCCCCCCCCCCCCCCGGACTGCACGCGGAGCGGAAAAGCATGTAGTCAGATTTGGCCTTCTTCAGGTTCCCGAGGGATCCGGCCAGATGCCAGAAGTGGGTGGGAAATCGTAGGAGAGCAGACTTAGAAGATAAAACACCTGAACAACTAAATAAACATTATGGATGATGTGCCAAACACTCCGAGACCTCTGTGATCTGTAGAACTAGTCCTTATAGGACAGTTCTTCGAGATAATGCAATACCAACAATAGGTGATCTTACCAGTCATTTGAACAATCCACATAGTAGACACAGAAAACGAATAAAAGAATTGAGCGAAGATGAAATCAGGACACGGAAACAGGAAAAAATTAATGAAACTTCTGAAAGGGAACAAAAACAAACATAGAGCGATCAGAACTCCAATACAGAAGGGGGTGAAGAACAGGATGAAGACATTTTACCTTTAACCCTTGAAGAGAAAGTAAACAAAAGAATACTGTAAAATCTTTATTTGAAGTTTTGATTCTTATGGGAAAACAAAACAGAAGTCTAGATCAGCGGTTCTCAACCTGTGGGTCGCAACCCCTTTGGGGGTCGAACGACCCTCTCAGAGGGGTCGCCTAAGACCATCGGAAAACACCCCTATAATTACATATTGTTTTTGTGATTAATCACTAGGCTTTCCTTATGTTCAACCTGTAACAATGAAATTGGGGGTCACCACAACATGAGGAACTGTATTCAGAGGTTGCGGCATTAGGAAGGTTGAGAACCACTGCTCTAGATGGACATGAAGCTGATGAAATCCCAGAAGGCCTCTTCACTCCGGATGACAGGCAGGCAGGCAGCCACTGCTCTAGATGGACATGAAGCTGATGAAATCCCAGAAGGCCTCTTCACTCCGGATGACTTTCAGGCAGGCAGGCAGGCAGGCAGGCAGGCAGGCAGGCAGGCAGGCAGGCACTGTCGGAGTGCCCGATAAATTCTGGTGAAGAGGGTCGCTCTGAGAAAGCCCTTTTGAGACCACAGCAGTCAACGCACCATTCTGTTCAAAAGTACAAGCAGAAGCAGATGCTAGAGATCCGTGAGAGCCGCATTCGGGGAAGGAACGCTCAGGGGAGTGAGAGACTCCCCCTTCTTTTCCATGGCCACTGACAGACGGACGCACGCACGCACGCACGCACGCACGTAGTGGACACAGCAGGGCAAGAGCACCTGCCCGCGTTGGTGAGGTTTGCTGACGAAGCTCGTGACCTGAGAGAGGAATCTGTGGGTTTCCTGCCTTCTGAAGCCGCTGCCGAAATTTTGGCTATGACGTTTCACACTACGAGACCGGAGAAGTGGGGATTACGCATGGAATATTGTCGTGGCCAGGCTTACATTGTGTCCAGTGGATTTCCTTCCGAAACTAAAGTTGTTGCTTCTGGACCTTTGGAGAAACATCCCTCCCCAAGCTGTCTACACACTCTGCTCTTCCCTGTGCCTCAAGTACGCGGTCGGCAAAATCGGTGCCTGTCACCGGAGCGTCTGTTGCGTTTGGAACAATTGAGGGAGTTTGATCTTTTTTCCACCCGTCACCACAACCGCTTTTAGAGCTTGACAGTGTCATTTCTGTCCTCTTTCAGAACAACGAAGAAAGCGGTCAAGAACTGAAGGAAATTTGCCATTCTCAGGGGACAGGCAGGCGCGCACGATGCTTTTGAAATCGCAGTGGAGCTCCTGCAAGCACTTGTTTTCTGTGTAGGCGGGCGGTACACAAGAGGACACACATAGTAGATGGGAAAACTGTACAGCGGGCCGAGCATTCCCACTCTGCAGTGCAGCAACAGATTTTGATTTCGTGGTTACCATTGTCGTTCTTTTCTTTTGATATATATTTTATTGATTTTTTTTTTACAGAGAGGAAGGGAGAGAGATAGAGAGCCAGAAACATCGATGAGAGAGAAACATCCATCAACTGCCTCCTGCATACCTCCTACTGGGGATGTGCCCGCAACCAAGGCACATGCCCCTGACCGGAATCGAACCTGGGACCCTTCAGTCCTCAGGCCGACGCTCTACCCACTGTGCCAAACCGGCCACGGCTACCATTGTCGTTCTTAAAAAAGACGTTCTACCTTTGACAAGAGCCTCTGGGAAAAATCTCCAGGGTCAGACCTCTGATGTGTTCTTTGCAGCCGGCCAGTAGCTCGACCGGGGGCGCTGCGTTTGCTACGTGAAGTGATGGAAGATACCGAAGGTGATCGTGAATTTTGGTTTGAGGAAGCCACCCATCCGGCAACCACATTTGCTATTTCAGATATGAAGCTCCCCGGGAAGTTCCACAGAGCTCAGCGAGGGAACCTGGAGTCTCAGCCGACCTACCTCTGAGAGGTGCTGCTATAAAGAGCCTCTGACTGTTCCAGCAGTGGACCGCATTGTTCAGGAACTGAGAGAGGTAGTCTCAGAACAGCACCCACCCCAAAGCTCTTCGATGCTGATCTCTGGTCCCCCCTGTCACGGGACGGATGAAATTCAATACGCCGGAGGAGCACCAGGCTGACATGTACGGCAGCGACTTACCCAATCCCGATGCACTCTCAGCTGAGCTGCATTGTTGGAGAATCAAGTGGAAACCCAGAGGAAAAGATATAGAGCTTCCATCCACCGTGTATGAAGCCCTCCACCTGCCAGACATCAAGTTTTTTCCTCATGTTTATACGTTGGTTGCTAAAGGTCCTACGAATTCTCCCTGTGATGAAGGTTGAGAACGAACGCTATGAAAACGGGCGAAAGCGTCTCAAAGCACACCGGAGGAACACTTTGACAGGGCAAAGGTCAAGTAGCTTAGCTTTGCTTAACATGCATTTCGATGTGAGACATGATTTGGACTTAATGGTGGACACATACATCAAACTCTACAGAACTAAGTCAGAGCTTCCTACAGATAATTCCGAAAGTGTCGGAAATCCCCGAGAGACTTTTAAAATGCGTTCTCTCTTGTATTTGATATTGAAAAAAAATCTAAGAAATTTGAAAGGAAACATAGAGAAGCTGTAAGATATAGGTGGGTCACTTAATCACGGGCTATCTGGAGTAGAGTAGCCACTGATCCTCTGCTTAAATGGCCCCGGTGTGAACCCTCACGCTTTGGAGAACTAACTGTTGTTCTTCCAGAGGGCGGCGGCGGCGGCGGGCACCGGAAGGAAGCGCCGCGTTGCACTGCTGCGTGATCTCTGCCGATGGCACTTTGGGCTTGTTTCAGTGAGGTCATGGCAGACACCACATTCATTGTCACAGTTGTTGGGCATTGAGTTATCCGTTCTTTGAAGAAATAAATTTTGAGAAGGTGTGGGAGGAATCTGTTTCATAAAATTGTGCAATGAAGCTCACGACTAACCTCTGACTAGCAGGAGTTTTAAGTAAGCCACGAGAAATCTGTAACCAACAGTGAAATGACCAGATGGTGAAAGAAACGTGAGCTTGCCAGGCAAGGATTCCGGTGAGGATTTCTGTCTTTATTCGATGATCTTAAACAAATGACTGTGAAACATTGCGGGAAGAACCCGCCATCGTTACACCCACACCTGGGTGTCGCTGTTTACATTCCCCTGTTGAGCCTATATCCTTATAAGCTTTTTAGCAAGAATATGTGGCACACTTCCGTTTCGTGGTCAAGACAGGATCAGAGGCCATGGATACTGACAGCAGATCGGTCTGTTTCATTCTGTCTGTTTCCGTGGTTACATCTACTGCCGCGTCTCGATTTAGTCAATTTTGTACAGTTTATGTCAACATAAATAAAATGTGAATTTGTTTAATGGAAAAACAAAACAGCGAAATTAAAACGGGGGTGGGGGGTGGGGGTGGAGAGGATAAGAGGGAGGGGTTGACCTTTGCCATTTTTTCGAAATGGCGGCTTCCAAGCCCCTGGAGCCAAAAGGGAGGCTGCCTAAACTCCCTTCTTTGACAGAAAGGGTGACTCCTTTAGTCCCACACAATTGTGGACGACGAAAGGGGCCACATGCTAACCCCACGAGCTCAGGGAAGGCCTGCGCGGCGGTCTTGCAAACCGAAAGGCCTAAAGCCACCGCAGGGATGGTCTGAAGGGAGACTGTTACTAAGAGCAGTTGTGGTGGCTGGTCGCGTCCTGGGGCCTGAGTCTTCCCTGACCAGGTCAGCGTTTACCTTAACTGAACCTATGGTCCTTTTGCATCTAAGACAACATACCTCTGAAATGTCATAGAAGCTTATAACGTTAGCCCCCCTACTCTCCCCGCCTCCCGTCCTCCCCTTCCCCCCAGCTCCGCGGCCCACCGCCCCCCCCCCCCCCCCACACACACACACAAGGAAATGCCCCTGGGCGCCCTGCAGGAAAGAGACCATAAATTCCTTCATTGTTATTGTTATCACAGTGTATTGTTGCCTGTTAACTATCTATCCTGCACCCACCTAAGGAAAAGAAGTAGGTGTGGCCCTGGCTGGGTTTGTCTCAGTGGGTAGAGCCGATGTCAGCCTGTGGCGGACCTTAAGGTCCCGGGTTCGATTCGGGGCCAGGGAGCATGCCCGCCCTGGTCAGGGGCTCGAGCCCCACTATGGGGCGTGCAGGAGGCCGCCGATCCACGATTCTCCCTCATCAATGATGTTTCTCTCTCGCTCCCTCTCTGCAATCAACTAAAAATGTATTTTTTTAAAAAGAAGTATGCATCTATCATTTTGCTTTACATCCAATCCCAGAGGTGTACCCCCACTCCCCACCCCACCCCACCCTTCCCTCCCTCATCTATCACCAGTGGATTTCCTGTAACCCACTTATGTCTCCTCCTTGGATTGGATTGTCATGTATAAAACAAAGTAACGCCCCAGCCGGTTTTGGTCAGTGGGTAGAGCATCGGCCTGGAGACCGAAGGGTCCCGGGTTCGATTTCAGTCAAGGGCGCAGGCCCGGTTGTGGGCTCGATCCCCAGTAGCGGGTGTTTCTATCGCTCTCTCCCTCTCCCTTCCTCTCAGAAATCAATGAAAATGTATTAAATAATAATTTAGAGAAAGAATGAATAAAACACAGTGAAAAACAGCCATTCTCCGGAGCATTGTCCCAACCCCTTGAGATTCTGCTTCCCGGCAAGTGTGGACAGTTTGGCTCAAGTAAACTCATAAAAGTTCTCTACGGGTTTGCGTGTTTTTCCGTGAACACGACGTATACACCTGCTGGTTTCTGAGGGCGAGGCAACAGAATCTGTCCATGAGGTCTGCTGTGAAACTGTAGAGGCGTCTGTTTCTGCTATCCAAAGCCAGGTCACCCTTAGAAAGAGTGTAGAAAACAACCACAACAAAAGACAAAAATTGGATTTACAAAGAGAAAACACACAGAAGCGAACCTAGGGATGCTCCGAGGACTGTGAGAGGGTATCTCCCCTTCTCCTCACTCATACCGCTTTTGGAAAAATGGCAATGATCCTAAGAGGTGAAGGTACTGAAGCTCTCGGAGACGCCCACCGACCGGGGCTACTTTACCCGTTCTTTACCCTACCCAACCAAGTCTCCCTCTCCCTGGGAGTCAAGCTCGTGTGCCGACAGCGGTAGGTAGGTAGGTAGGTAGGTAGGTAGGTAGGTAGGGGTACCTGACCGACCGACCGACCGACCGACGGCTGTTTTAAAATCAGAACCTGTCCCCTTTCAATGAGGGCATGGGACAGGGGCAACCTATATTTTCCTGCTCAAATCGTCCCCAATTCACCTGATAGGGACAGAGAGTTTTGTCTCTGTCTGTCTGCCTGTCTGTCTGCGTGTTTGTCTTTAAGCCAGTGACACCAACATATGTTGGTTGTTGGTTTTTGTGGGGTTTTATTAGAAGGGTCATGTGTATGTAGACTTCAATGAGCCAGAGGCTGAACCAAAGGGGGAGAATGATGATTTTTATTTTTTTAAAAATATATTTAATTGACATTTTTAGAGAGAGGAAGGGAGAGGGATAGAGAGTTGGAAACATCGATGAGAGAGAAACATCCATCAGCTGCCTCCTGCACACTCCCTACTGGGCATGTGCCCGCAACCAAGGTACCTGCCCTTGACCGGAATTGAACCTGGGACCCTTGAGTCCGCAGGCTGATGCTCTATCCCAGTGATGGCGAACCTATGACACAACTCTTTTTTTTTTTTGGTTGATTTTTCTTTGTTAAATGGCATTTAAATATATAAAATGAATATCAGAAATATAAGTCTTTGTTTTACCATGGTTGCAAATATCAGAAAATTTCTATATGTGACAGGGCACCAGAGTTAAATTAGGGTTTTTCAAAATGCTGGCATGCCGATCACAAAAGGTTCACCATCGCTGCTCTGTCCACTGAGCCAAACCGGTTAGGGCGAGAATGATGATTTTTAAAAAGGGAACATCCCGAGAGGAATCTCATCTTGAGACCGAGTGAACGTATGTATGTTTGCCAACAGTCCTTCCTCCATGATGAACTTCCACGACAGAGCCCGAGCGACCCGATTTATGGGGGGCCCGCCCCCGCTCAGAATGGCCTCAAGCAGCCCCAGAGGCTGGCAGAGACGCCTCTCACACTCGGCTAGGCTCACTACCCATGTGTCTCCTCCGTAGATGGGGAACCAGGCCGCGGTACCTTGAGAGTCCCCTTTTTGGGGGTACATACTCACCAAAACTTGGGAGAAATTAGACTCAGGGGGTCCCTCCATCCAAGAAAATTAAAAAAAAAAAAAAAGGCTAATCTTCTCTGGCAACCTACTCCACCCCCCCCCCACCCCCACCCCCACCCCCACCCCCCACCCCCGCCCCGCTAGAAAGCGGACGAGGGAGAGGTTTGGCCAATTCCTGGCACCACGGAGTTGAATGCTACCCATCCTGCCTGCAGCTAGACCCATTTTGGAATGTTAGGGGCACGCCCCGTCTTTCCAGGCCCCTGTGGGCACGACCGCCTTCCTGGTTATCCTTGTCTTTTGTGTGTGTGTGTGTGTGTGTGTGTGTGCGGGTGATGTAAAGTGCTTTATATTGCTGAGGATCCCAAGAGCTTCAAGGTCGCTGTCTAGGGGCTGGCAGTGAAATCCCCTACCCAGCGGAGGCTTTTGTGAGCAGGGACGGCTGGGACTTGAGCATTTCAGCCCCATGGAAGGCATGGCGGTGTGGTTGGGGGTGAGGGGAGGTAGGAAGAGGCACAAGGTGAGCGGGGGTGGGGGGGTGGGGGGAGGGGGAGCAGACTGTGCTCGTCTCCCCAACTCTGAGCTCAGTGCATTCACCGACGTCACCATGGGAGCCTGGAATGGGCCATGGTGGGAGTATTTACGCCACAGAAATTGCCCAGATGCTACACTCAAGGATTCTCCCTGCCCGGAAAACTGGTTTCCCGGGGCACCCACCGGGAGCATGCCGCACCTCCTGAGCTGGTTCTGAGTCCACCGCAAGCCTGGCTGCTGTGACGAGCTGCCACTCCCCCATGTGGGGCAGTGCCATCTCCCACCACCTGGACAGAACACAGGTGGGCTGGACCAAGGGGGACCTGACCTGGGGATCCCGTCCCTGCCTGGAGCCTGCCCTGGCTTGGCAGCCTCAGCCTGTCTGTCCACTGAGAGCTTCAGCCCCGGACTGAAGTGGTGTCCGCCGAAAGGCAGCTCGGAGCTGAGGATAAAACCCTTTTGCTCAGTGGCTCCCAGCAGGCAAGAGGGCCACGTGTAGCCACTCAGAGGTCATGAGGGCTTGGTCACCCAGGGCTGACCAAGGGCAGCTGTGGGGGCTGAGATGAAAGGATTGGCCTTGGGGGTGGGGTGTGGGTGGGGGTGGTCTGAGTGATTCACCGCAGGACCTGGGAACCAGGCTGTGTGGAGAGTGGAGAGCCAGGCGCACACCTGTGTGCAGAACCAGGGCAGGAGAGAGAGCCCAGCTCCCAGATGGGGGAGGGAAATGACCGGCCAGGGTGGGACAGCCCCCACAGACACAGATTTCCGCTGGACCCACAGGGACCTTGGGGCTCAAATACACTCACAGGAAGCAACTCGGCTTTCCCCCTGCCCGCGTGACTCCGCTCTCCCCCGCCCCTCCCCGCCGCAGGCCCAGAGGCTCAGTTCAGCACTGAGAGGGAAGCCCCTGACCTGAGGGCTGAGAGGAAGGGAGCTGGGGTGGGGGGTGGGAAGCAGGGGGTGGGGTAGGGAGCAAGCGGGAGGGGAGGAGGTCAGGGCGATTCCTTCCAATGGATCTCTCTCCGAGGCTTCATTCAAATGCAGAGAGCTCTCCGGTGACGTCAGGGCCTCGGACCTCGCCTCGGGCTTCTCTGAGTCCCCCACCCTCAGGCCCGCCCGCAGCTCACCAACTTCAGGGAGGGAAGGAGGCTGTTTGAGAAACCGACCAGCCAGTCCGGGTGGAAAAGAGTGCCCTCTACCTGCCAACCCAGGAACCAGCCCTCACCCGTTTGGGAATGCCGCGAAGGGGTGGGGAGCGGGAGGGAGGGGTTTGAGGGGGCGTGAGTCCAGGGTCCGAGGCGAAGATCAACAGTAGATCTCGGCGTCTTAGATCCCCTGGGAAGAGAGGCATAGGTAGGAGTGGAGTGATGAAGACCCCCGGAGGCCTGGGGAAGGATGATTTGACTCAATAACCCCGGGTCACCGGACCAGCCAGCACACTCTGCTCCAGTTGCCGGTTTTTATCATCCATCCCTCCACCCCCGCGCCCCCCAGGTTCGATTCAGGCCAGGGGCAGCGGTCTGGATCCCCAGCGTGCCACCCCCACCCCCCACCCCCGCCACCTCCCAGTAGGGGGTGTGCAGAAGGCAATGGATCCATGATTATCTTTCCTCATTGATCTCTCCCTCTCTCTCTCTCTCTCTCTCTCTCTCTCTCTCTCTTCCTCTTTGAAATCAATAAGAACACTATATATATGATTGACCTTTTTCACGGAAGGTAGCGGCCTAGGATGTGACTACCCACCATCACTGTTTTCTAGTTAAACTTTTAATTTCCGTCCATGGATGTATGGATGTGTGGATGGATGGATGTGTCCTCCCTCACTCCCTCCCTCCCTCCCTCCCTCCCTCCCTCCGCCCACCCGTCCGCTCACCCGCTTTCCACGGGAAATCCTCAGTCTCATATCACACACTCACTGGTGATTTCACTCGCTGCCTCCTTGCTCCCCGTGAAAAAGAGGAAGGAAAATGGACAAACCTGAAAGAGCCCCAGAGGCGACAACTGTGAACCAAGTGCACGCACATGTGTGCGTGTGTGGCATTTGTCAACAACGTAAGAAATGTTCCAACCTGTGAAGAATTTCTGTGAGTGTCTTTCAGCCAAACTGTTCAGAAATGTCGCACACACGGCGAGAAGCACAATCTCAACGGTTGGAGATGATGTTCTGAGGCATGGCAATGTCGCACCCCCCCCCCCCCTATTTTATACACTCCAATCCAAAGAGGAGACCGTACGTACGTGGGTTACATGAAATCGACTGGTGACATTTTAGGGAGGCGGGAGAAAGCAGAGCGGGCAACAACCAACACCACCACCCCACCACCACCCCGCCTCTCCCTCCCCCTCCCGCCCCCACACACAGGTGTCCTCTCATTGGGCGAAGCACCTGTGACTCTAAAGTCGTGATCCCGACCCCGGGACTTGTATTAAAAATCAAGCTAAAGGAGTGTGAATGTAAACTGTAGGCTTATCAAAGGTTCAGAGGAGGTCTGTGTTTTACCACCATCGAAAGAAAACAAACCAAGAAAGAGATCAAGGGTCAAAACACCCTCTCTTGGACTGGGAGTGAGAGAGCTCCTGCATCTGTCCAAGAGGGTCATCGGCAGTGTGCAAAGCCAGGGTTCAGCAACAGGGGATATTGTCTTCCTCTCAGGGATCCTGAGAAGTCTCCATGACAGTAAGGGGGTGGGTGCTGTCATTAAAGAGGCAAGGCGAACAGGGAGAGTTTGATTCAGATCAAGGGCTCATGCCTGCCCAGGTCATGGTCTCGAGCCCCACTAGGGGGCATGCAGGAGCTGGCCAATCCATAATTCTCTCTCATGGATGATGTTTCTATCTCTCTCCCTGGCTCCCTCTCCCTTCCTCTCTGAAATCAATGAAAATACATCTTAAAAAAAAAAAAAAAAAAGGAAGCATGTGTCTATCATTTTACTTTTTAAAAAAAATATTTTATTGATTTCAGAGAGGAAGGGAGAGAGAAAGAGAGAGAGAAACATCAGCGATGAGAGAAAATCGTGGATTGTCCGCCTCCAGCATGTCCCTCACAGCTAGGGTTATCATTGCACTTTTTATCCAATCCCACAGGACCCCCCCACCGCCACCGCCACTCCCCACCCCACTCCACCCCACCTTTGCCTCCCTCCCTCCCTCCTTTATTTATCACCAGTGGATTGTCTGTAACCCGCTTACATCTCCTCCTTGGATTGTCGTGTATAAAACAAAGTGCCGCCCCGGCCTGTTTTGGTCAGTGGGTAGAGCATCGGCCTGGGGACCCGAAGGGTCCGGGGTTCCATTCCAGTCCAGGGCGCAGGCCCGGGTCACGGGCTTGATCCCCAGTAGGGGGTGTGCAGGAGGCAGCAGATGGGTGATTCTCTCTCATGGTAGATGCTTCTATGGCTCTCTCTCCCTCCCTCTCCCTTCCTCTCTGAAATCAATGAAGATATATTTTTAAAAGCCACACAAATGTATTCTTGCACTTCCATGTAGTAAAAAGCATACTTGTACAATGTTTCATACTTGCATTTTGTGTTATTAAAACAGTGACGGGCATGGGGGGAAGGGGAGTACTGGGCCGGCCCCGGGGGCGGGGGCGGGGGGGGGCGCAGCAAAGATGCTAAACTTCTGCGGGAGGCCGCCCCCCCACCCCCACCCCCCCCGGGACTGCACGCGGAGCGGAAAAGCATGTAGTCAGATTTGGCCTTCTTCAGGTTCCCGAGGGATCCGGCCAGATGCCAGAAGTGGGTGGGAAATCGTAGGAGAGCAGACTTAGAAGATAAAACACCTGAACAACTAAATAAACATTATGGATGATGTGCCAAACACTCCGAGACCTCTGTGATCTGTAGAACTAGTCCTTATAGGACAGTTCTTTGAGATAACGCAATACCAACACTAGGTGATCTTACCAGTCAACTTTACCCGTTCTTTACCCTGCCCAAACAAGTCTCCCTCTCCCTGGGAGTCAAGCTTGTGTGCCAACAGCGGTAGGTAGGGGTACCTAACCGACCGAGGGCTGTTTTAAAATCAGATACTGTCCCCTTTCAATGAGTGCATGGGACAGGGGCAACCTATATTTATTTTCCTGGTCAAATCGTCCCCAATTCACCTGATAGGGAGAGAGAGGTTTGTGTTTGTCTGTCTGTCTGTCTGTCTGTGTGTTTTTGTCTTTAAGCCAGTGATGCCAACATATGTTTGGTTGCTGGTTTTCGTGGGTTTGTTTGTTTGCTTGTTTTTTTTTAGAAGGGTCATGTGTATGTAGACTTCAATGAGCCAGAGGCTGAACCAAAGGGGGAGAATGATGATTTTTATTTTTTAAAAAATATATTTTATTGATATTTTTAGAGAGAGGAAGGGAGAGGGATAGAGAGTTAGAAACTTCGATGAGAGAGAAACATCCATCAGCTGCCTCCTGCACACTCCCTACTGGGGATGTGCCCACAACCAAGGTACATGCCCTTGACCGGACTGGAACCTGGGACCCTTGAGTCCGCAGACTGAGGCTCTATCCCAGGGGTGGGCAAACTTTTTGACTCGAGGGCCACAATGGGTTCTTTTTTTTTTTTAAATATATTTTATTGATTTTTCACAGAGAGGAAGGGAGAAGGATAGAGAGTTAGAAACATCGATGAGAGAGAAACATCGAACAGCTGCCTCCTGCACATCTCCCACCGGGGATGTGCCCACAACCCAGGTACATGCCCTTGACCGGAATCGAACCTGGGACCTCTCAGTCCGCAGGCCGACGACGCTCTATCCACTGAGCCAAACCGGTTTCGGCCACAATGGGTTCTTAAACTGGACCTGAGGGCCGGAACAAAAGCATGGATGGAGTGTTTGTGTGAACTAATATAAATTCAAAGTAAACATCATTACATAAAAGGGTACGGTCTTTTTTTTTTTTTTTTTTTTAGTTTTATTCATTTCAAACGGCCCGTAGTTTGCCCACGGCTGCTCTATCCACTGAGCCAAACCCGTTAGGGCGAGAATGATGATTTTTAAAAAGGGAACATCCCCAGAGGAACCTCATCTGGAGACCGACTGAACGTATGTTTGCCAACCGCCCTTTCTCCATGATGAACTTCCACGAGAGCCCGAGCTACCCGATTCGTGGGGGAACCGCCCCACTCAGAATGGCCCCAAACAGCCCCAGAGGCTGGCAGAGATGCCTCTCGCTCTCGGGCTCGCTACCCATGTGTCTCTGTAGATGGGGAACCGGGCCGCGGTAACTTGAGAGTCCCCTTTTGGGGGGTACATACTCACCAACACGTGGGAGAAATGAGACTCAGGGGATCCCTCCAGGGGAGAAAAAAAAAGAGGGTAATGTTCTTTGGCAACCTAGCCCGGCCCCCGCTCTAAAGCAGACCATGGAGAGCTTTGGCCATTTCCTGGCACCAGGGTTGAATGCTACCCACGCTGTGTGCAGGGTTGAGCCGAGAGAGGCGATTGTGGAAGAGCACCTAAATAGACGGGGCGGGAGGCCAGGGTGGGGGTGGGGGTGGGGGGAGGCTACAGGAGAGCAGAACTGGGCCTTGGGCCTCACAAACTCAGAGACCCAAAGTAACCGCCAAAGATGGTCTGAAATGAAAACTCTTGTCACTAAAAGCAGTGGATGGCAGGTAGCCATTTGCTAATCTGGAATCTTCCCTGCTTTGACCAAAGTCCACCTTTACCTTCACTAATCCCGTCTTTGGCCCAATAGGAGAAGTATATGCCTTTGGAATGTCAGAGGCACGCCCGTCTTTCCAGACCCCTGACCTGAGGGTTGAGAGGAAGGGAGCTGGGGTGGGGGATGGGGAGTAGAGGGTGGGGTAGGGAGCAAGCGGGAAGGGAGGAGGTCAGGGCGATTCATTCCAATGGATCTCTCTCCGAGGCTTCATTCAAATGCAGAAAGCTCTCCGGTGACGTCAGGGCCTCAGACCTCGCCTCGGGCTCTATGAGTCCCTCCCCTCAGGCCCGCAGCTCACCAACTTGAGGGAGGGAAGGAGGCTGTTTGAGAAACCGGCCCGGCCTGTCCGGGTGGAAAAGAGTGCCCTCTACCTGCCAACCCAGGAACCAGCCCTCACCCGTTTGGGAATCCCGCGAGGGAGTGGGGAGCCGGAGGGAGGGGTTTGAGGGGCGTGAGTCCAGGGTCCAAGGCGAAGATCAACAGTAGATCTCGGTGTCTTAGATCCCCTAGTTGGAGAGGCATAGGTAGGAGTGGAGCGATGAGGGCCCCGGGGAGGCCTGGTGAGGGATGATTTGACTCAATAACCCCTGGTCACCAGACCGGCCAGCACACTCTGCTCCAGTTGCCGGTTTTTATCATCCATCCCTCCACCCCCGCGCCCCACCCCCCACGGCTCACACCGCTCCAAGTGTGCCACTCACGACAGACACCCTTTTATCATTCATCTTTAACTTCCCCGTGGACGGACGGACGAACGGATGGATGAATGGATGTGTTAACATAAAAAAATAATCAAATCTGTGGAGAATGTCTGTGAGTTCATTTGAGGCAATTGCCAGGAAGCAGATTCTCAACATATTGGGATAACACTCCGTAGAATGGAGGGTGTGTGTGTGTGTGTGTGTGTGTGTGTGTGTGTGTTAACCTTGTTGTATACATGTCAAGCAAAAGAGGAGATGTAAGTGGTTGGTGATAGATGAGGGAGGCCAGAGAAGGCAAAGCGGGGGTGTGTGTGTGTGTGTGTGTGTGTGTGTGTGTGTGTGTGTGTGTGGTGGTGTTGGAAACCTCTGGGATTGGATAAAAATTAAAATAAAATGACAGACACATACTTCTCTTACTTAGGTTGGTGTAGGATAAGTAACGGTCAGCAATGTACTCAATAAAAATGAGGGGATTTAACAAGGAAAATTACACCCTAGCCGGTTTGGCTCAGTGGATTTAGAGCGTCGGCCTGCAGGCTAAAGGGTCCCAGGTTTTATTCAGGCCAAGGGCACATGCACAGGTTGCGGGCTGGATCCCCAGCGATCCCCCCCCCCCCCCCCCGGCCCCACCTCCCAGTAGGGGGTGTGCAGGAGGCAGTGGATCAATGATTATCATCTTTCATCCTCTCTGTCTCTCTCTCTCTCCATCTTTGAAATCAATAAAAACACTATAAAAAAGTAAAAGATTGACCTTGGTCAGGGAAGGTAGCGGCCTAGGACATGACTACTCACCATCACTGTTTGTTAAACTTTTAATTTCCGTCCATGGATGCATGGATGGATGGATGGATGGATGGATGGATGGATGTGTCCTCCCTCAATCCCTCCCTCCCTCCCTCCCTCCCTCCCTTCCTCCCTCTGCCCACCCGTCCGCTCACCCGCTTTCCACGGGAAATCCTCAGTCTCATATCACACACTCACTGGTGATTTCACTCGCTGCCTCCTTGCTCCCCGTGAAAAAGAGGAAGGAAAATGGACAAACCTGAAAGAGCCCCAGAGGCGGCAACTGTGAAGCAAGTGCACGCACATGTGTGCGTGTGCGGCATTTGTCAACAACGTAAGAAATGTTCCAACCTGTGAAGAATTTCTGTGAGTGTCTTTCAGCCAAACTGTTCAGAAATGTCGCACACACGGCGAGAAGCACAATCTCAACGGTGGGAGATGATGTTCTGAGGCATGGCAATGTCGCCGCCCCCCCCCCCTATTTTATACACTCCAATCCAAAGAGGAGACCGTACGTGGGTCACATGAAATCGACTGGTGACATTTTAGGGAGGCGGGAGAAAGCAAAGCGCCCCCCCCCCCCCCCACACACACACACACACGAGTCCTCTCATTGGGCGAACCACCGTGACTCTAAAGTCGTGATGCTCACCCCGGGAGTTGTATTAAAAATCAAGCTAAAGGAGTGTGATTGTAAACTGTAGGCTTATCAAAGGTTCAAAGGAGGTCTGTGTTTACCACCATTGAAAGAAAACAAACCAAGAAAGAGATCAAGGGTCAAAACAGCCTCTCTTGGACTGGGAGTGAGAGAGCTCTTGCATCTGTCCAAGAGGGTCATCGGCAGTGTGCAAAGCCAGGGTTCAGCAACAGGGGATATTTTCTTCCTGTCAGGGATCCTGCGAAGTCTCCATGACAGTAAGTGGGTGGGTGCTGTCATTGAAAAGGCTAGGTGAGCAGGGAGAGCTATGGCATTTACAGGCATACTCTATCTACTTTTCCTTTCACAGCATTTACACAATGCATTAATGTTTAGTTTTGAACGGCATTACTTCTTGAGTCTCCTCCTCCTCCTCCTCCTCCTCCTCCTCCTCCTCCTCCTCCTCCTGCAGCAGCAGCAGCAGATGGCTGTTGTTTCCAATTCTTTGGTTGATGCTCAGGTGTAGGACGAATGTATGTATGTATGTATGTATGTATGTATACTGTGTGTGAGCCCCAGGATGGACAGAATCTCGGGGGGGGGGGGGCGGCGAGTGGAATAGACTGGAGTGGAGTGGAGGAGATCAGGAACAAGAGGAAGGGATAGAGTTGGAGGGAGGCAGGAGGGAAGCTGGGGAAGAGAGAATGACAAAATGCCAAAGGACCTCGTTAGTTAATGACACCGGGCATGGCTATTATTCTGAGTTTTTTGTTTGTTTTCCTCGAATGCCACCTACGCAGAAAACAATCTGTGTGAAGTTAAACTAAGGTCACCCAAACAAGAATAAAAACTACCCATTGACTGCAAGGCTATGTAGTAGGTCGCCCACTGCTTGCACTTGGCAGAGACTCAAATCTGAGGCAAGGGGTATTAGCGGGGAAGCTGGAGTAGAAGAGGGAGAGGTGTGTGACGTATTCCATGAGGTGGAGCACATTTGCACACCCCCCCCCACCCCCCGCCTTGGAACGAAGTTTAGGGGGTCTGTGGGGGCGGAAGGGCTGAAAAAGTAGAGGAAAAAAGGAAGGAAGGAAGGAAGGAAGGAAGGAAGGAAGGAAGGAAGGAAGGAAGGAAGGAAGGGAAAGAAAGAAGAAAGGAAGGAAAGAATAAGAAAAAGAAAGAGGAAAGTCCTCAGTTCAGTCCTGACTATGAGTTTCTGGGGCATGGCATGGCACGGCACGGCACACCCGGTCGGTCACCGCCAGTGGTGTGGTTTGTGGTCCACTTCAGTCCATCTAATACCTTTCCTGGCTGGGGAGAGTTCCTATGGATCACAAGGACAAACCCAAAGGACGACAAAGTTCAGAATGCCCAATTCACGTCTGCCCATTTCTACATGACAAAGCCATCCATAGTGTCCAAGTGACGTGACCTGCATTTTTCATGTCTGGAAAAGAAGTTTCCATTTGAGGTACAGGTACTGCTTTGTGTTATTTATAATTGATGTGCCTCCATCCAAAGTGGTAGTATGGCGATCCACTGTCTTCCATTCACGCGCCTCTGTCTGCGGACTGCGCAAGCGCTGTCCCTGATTTAGCTCCGCCCTGTCCCTGTGACGACAACGGACCAACCCGGCCCTCTGGTCGACCTCGCTTTGAGGCTTATAAAAGCGGTCGCCAGGAAGGTGGGGGTGGCGCATGACAAGGACAGGTTGCATCGTCATCACGTCATCACCAGGGTGGTGAGAACGCAGGGTCGGCCACGGGACGGGGGGGGGGGGGGGGGGGGGGAGGGGGTTTGGAAGCTTCATATTCATATTCTCTCTCTCTCTCTCTCTCTCTCTCTCTCTCTCTCTCTCTCTCTCTCTCTC
>NW_027669676.1:60000-92500 GCF_964212035.1 Myotis nattereri
CCCGGGAGAGGAACCCGAACGGGACAGGGTCAGAGCACAGGGTGTACACGCAAACGAGCGCACGCGATAGGGGCCGTCGAGAGAGAGAGAGAGCGCGCGGGAGGAGCGAGCCCGTGCCGCCTCTGGGCTTCGTCCTCTTGCCTCACCGGGGGCCTCCGTCCACAGTTAGCTAAAAGAGAGCCCGCGGTGTCGCGTCGGGAACACCGGCACGACGCAAGGAAAAAAAAACAAAAAAAACCAGCAACGGAAGAACAGGCGGCAGCAAAAAAAAAAAATTCAACTCTCACGGTCAGCCAGCGGCCGGCACCCGCTGACTCGGCCCCGTCGCGGTCGCCCGCGCGGCACACGTTGCGAGGGCCCGGCCCCCCTCCCGCGAGGGGGACGGGCGTGCCTTCCCCTTACCCGGACAGACTCCCCCGGGGCTCCCCCCTCCGGCGCACCGCCGACAGCGGCGGCCCGGATGGGGGCGCACGCGGGGAGCGGGAAACGACACCACCAGCTCGGCCTCGGGCACCTGCAGGACGTCCCGGAGCGCTCCAGGGGCACCCACCGAGAGCCAAGGCGAAACAGCGACCGCACGCCCAACGGGGGAGGCACGTGCGGCGCGACGACGGGACACCCCCTCCCCGCCGCGGGGAAGGGCGCCCGCGACAGCGGCAAGCCGGGAAAGGCGAGCGGAGGGTGTCCGCTGCGTCATAGAGACCACGGGCGTGACACCGAGGTCGGGCCGGGTTCCGCACCCCTTCCCCTTCCACGCACCGCCGTCGGACGGGGGAGGAGGAGAGGAGAGGGGCCCGCGGACAGAGCGAGAAGAGCGGTCCCATTCGCCAAGGAATGCCCGTCCCTCGCCTGGCGCGGCTTAGGCCCGGCCCGGGAGAGCGCGACGTCACCACATCGATCGGTCGGCAACAGAAAACGGGGCGGGGAGCCGCCAGCGAGGCAGCCCCCCCTGCGAGAAGAAGGGAAACGAGGCGGGGACAACCGTCCGGAACACGAGCCTGCGCTTCAGCCTCGCCACGTAAGCCCTTCGCCCTCTCCTCACGCAGAGGAGGGAGAGGGGCACGGTCCGCCGGGTCGGGGCCCGAGACGTACAGAAGCCGGCGCGCGCAGGCCCGAGGCGTACGGCTTTCGCTCGCGCGGCCCGGACGCGGGGGAGACAGGCTTCGGGTCGCGGCCGAGAAGCTCCCGGGGACACCCCCCCGCCGTCCAATCACCCGAGGACAGCGTGCCCACAGTCATCTCGTGGTACAAAATGCCAACTTTAGGCAAAACATGGACGGTGCCCGGTGTCGGGGGCCTCTGTGTACAGATCACGCCGCACTCCCGGAAGCGAGTCGCGGCCACCAGAGACCCCACGGGACCCCATCGCCACCAAAGAAGGGCGGGGGGGGGGGGCAAGAGAAAGGGACGGGGCTATCTGGTCGACCCCCCACCCCCCACCCCAAAGCCCGTTAAGAGCGTGCCTCGGACAGGCGGCAGCAAGAGGAGAGGGCCGGGCCGTCCACGGCCTCACCTCACCACTTGGCACGCGCGGGCAACGGCCCGGTCAAACGCGCTTCCGAATCGGGACTTTGAAAAAATTCCGCGGGGCGCCTAGAACCACCGTGTCAACGGAAGGCCCGGCCACGGCATCGGCCCAAGCCCGCTCGCGGAAAAAACCAAGAACCGTATCTGACGACCGGGGCCACGCGTGCGCCCGTACCGACCCGCCTCGCCCTCCGCCGCCCTCCACGCACCGCCCGTGCCGGGCCCCACCTACGGAGCTCCGAGACTCGGATAACGGCCACAAAGTCGAGCCCGGTGACCGCGGCACACTCGGGCACTCGCACGCCCGTGCAGTCGGGTAGACCCCTGAACGCGCGCACGCTCCCGCCTCCGGATCGGGACTTTGAAAAATTTCGCGGAAGGCGCCTCTGACGGACGGACGGACGGACGGACGGACGAACCCGCAGGAGCGGGCGCGGACACACGGCACGGGTCGCCCGGCACCTCACGCAGGCACGCGCCCGCGCCGAAATCAATACAAGCGGGAGTGGGGGGGGGGGGCGCCTCGGGCAGGACGGCGTCCCGGCGCAAGCCACCCTCTCCGGCTACGCCCGCGGCGGCGGCCCCGGTCGGTCCCCGCGGAGGGGCGACAGCGAGTGCCGGGCCACCCGTCCCGGCGGCGGCGGCGGCGGCGGCGGCGGCGGCGGCGGCGGCGGCGGGCACTCACGCCTTCAATGGCCCCGCAGGTCCAATCTCCGGAGAACCGGACAGGCACCGACGGAGCGGCGCGAGGCAACCTCTGCGGCTACGCCCGCGGCGGCGCCGGCGGCGGCGGCGGCCCCGGTCGGTCCCCGCGGAGGGGTAACAGAGTGCTGGTCGACCCGTCCTAGCCGTCCACCACCGCGGCGGCGGCAGCCACTCACTCCTTCAGCATTGCTGCAGGTCCAATATCCGGAGAACGGGCCGGGCACCGACAGACCGGCGCCGCCGGCACGATCTCGACAGCGCCGCCGGCACCCTGGAAGTTGGCCTCGGGCACTGCAGCCGCTTCCCCTCCCTAGATGCTCCGCAAGGAAGAAACGATATAAAAGCGGCCGCCAGGTGGCTCCCGACAACCGGCGCGAACCTCAGCGGGACGGATCCGGATCTCGGGCCGGCAAGGGCGTCCTGCCGCCCGCCCGGAGGGCCGATCGCGTCCCCGGTCCCCACCCCCAACCCCCTCCGGGACGGCACGGCGCCACCGAACGCGGGGGCGGGCGGGGGGCAGGGGGGGGGGGTGCCTAGGATAATCTTTTTCGGAGGATGACCGGAACAAACACGGGGGCGGGCCGGGCCATTCGAAAGTGAAACTTCCACCACCACCACCACCACCACCCCCCACACACACACACCCCGCAGGCCCAAGACGTCCCGGCGCCTGCCTCCCTCTCTCCCTCTCTCCCTCTCTCCCTCTCTCCCTCTCTCCCTCTCTCCCTCTCTCCCTCTCTCCCTCTCTCCCTCTCTCCCTTCCCGGAAGACATAACACAAACTTTTTAATAAATATTTTATTGATCTTTTACAGAGAGGAAGGGAGAGGGATAGAGAGAAACATCCACGAGAGAGAAACATCGATCAGCTAGCTGCCTCCTGCACACCTCCTACTGGGGATGTGCCCGAAACCAAGGTACATGCCCTTGACCGGAATCGAACCTGGGACACACACACACACACACACACACACACACACACACCCCGAGTCCGCAGGCCAACGCTCCATCCACTGAGCCAAACCAGTTAGGGCACAAAAACATTTTTGCCACCTGGGAGCTGAAACCTAAATGAGGCAGTACTCACGGATCGGATCGTGTCATCTAATCTCTCTCTCTCTCTCTCTCTCTCTCTCTCTCTCTCTCTCTCTCTCATTGAAATTATTGGGGAGACACCGGTTCATAAAACCATACGGGTTTTAAAATAAAATAAAAAATGAATAAATCAGATATGAATAAATAGGAATCTTTGTATGGAACTAAACAAAAAACAACAACAGAAACATACAGGTTATTCCAGTGGACAACTCAAGAAAATATCATCTGAATACATACATACCACATCCAGTGCTCAAGCAGGAAGCGTCATCGGAATGCTAGGGCAAAAACATCTATTTTTTTAAAAGGCTCCCGAAGAATAAACAAGCAACTGGAACAACATCTCTCTCTCTCTCTCTCTCTCTCTCTCTCTCTCTCTCTCTCTCTCTGTCTCTCTCTCTCTCTCCTCTCTCTCTCTCTCTCCCACTCCCTCCCTGCCTCCCTCCCTCTCTGAAATCAATGAAAATATATTTTTTTAAAAGATCAGGAATCAGTGTAGAACGGCATGTGAAAACACTTGGCATTCACTTCTAAATGGCAGGAAACAGAGTGATAGTGTTCGAAAAAACTTGGAAATCACAGCTATATAAAGCAGCACACTGTAGAACAAACATTATTTGACACCACTTGGAATTCACGTCTAAATGGATGGAAGCGATCTAAAATTGTTTGCAAGCACGTCAAAATCACTGATCTAGATTAGGAAACAGTGTACGACGGTGTTGGGCAACACTTGGGAATCACTTCTAAAGTGCAGGACACTGTGCAGCAGTTTTGGAAACCACTTGAAATTCACTTCCAAATGTCAGGAGACGGTGCAAAAGTTTTTGAAAACACTTGGAAGTCACTGGTAGCGTTCTAAGATGCCAGAGAGGAAAATGTCACCGAGGCCAAAATCTTACCTCCACCTTCTTAGGGTTTGTGGAGGAGGCGGCCCTGCAAAATTCACCTGACACGGGGGGGGGGGGGGGGGGGGGGGAGGCCGGGAGACATGAGGGCAAGTGTCTGATATGACAAGGGGAGCGCTCCTAAGGAGAGCGTGGAAGAGCCGGAGAGGTGGCAAAACATCCACGCTTTTTCATACTGGGTTGAAAGGAGAGAGGCAATTGTGGGAAAGCCACTAACTAGGCGGGGAGGCAAAAGGAGAGATGAGGGAGGCCCGTTCCTACAGATCCCTCTGCCGCTCGGCTGGCTTCCCGTTTCTTACACTGCCTAAAGTGCGAAAAACAAGTCCCCGTGTGCGCTCGTCATCTCTCCCCCCCACCCCACCCCCTCGATGTTTACGTCCAGTTGGAGTCTTTTTTGCCATCTGGCCACTTTGCGGTGGCGGCATAGTCACTTAAGGAAAGAAAGGAGAAGATCGGGTTGGTTCCAGGCACGGAATTGTGCCAGAGGCCCGGGTGGGGAGGGGGGGGGGAGAGACAGGAGTCAGTCACTGAGCGGCCCCCAACGTATTTCTAAGACAGTGAGCGACTCTGGCAAGGGCATGCGGTAGGAGGAGAGCAGCTGGAGTTCTGTTTGTTGGCTGGGGGCTTGCAGGGGATGGGGAGGGCCTGGGGTCCGTTTGCTCCTTTGTTTATGTCATTTTATTTCTTTTTCTTTCTTTCTCTGTTTTTTGTGTGGTTTTTTTTGAACAAAGGTGAAGAACTCTTCGGGTGTAGGTATTTCTGCAAGAAAGCCTGGCAGGACAGGACACGGGGGTATGCGGGCCAGGCCAGTCCATTGACCTGAAAACCCAAAGGATCTGTAGTGGCTCTGACTAGCGCCCTTCCTTTTAGAAACAGGAAGACAGGGGAGTTTATCTCGGGGTCCCTCCCTCTCCTCTCCCCCCCCCCCCCCACACAGACACACTCACACACACACACACACACACACACACACACACTCGCACACCGGGCCCACCAGTGGCACCCGAGTAGCAAGAGGTTTCTAGAATGAACTGAGTTTCAGGGCCCAGCCAGCCAGCCACCCAGCAGCAAGGGAAACACCATATAAAAACGGCCGCCAGGTGGCGCGCGAACACCAGCGAGAACGTCAGTGGTGCAGCTCCGGGGCCGTGGGCCCGGCCAGGGCAAGCGCCCCGCCGCCGCCCGCTGTGTGTGTCTTTTGGGGGAGGAGGGTGGCAGGGGGCACGGGTGGCCGGGGCCCCGTGGTGGGCGGCCGGCGGGGCGTCCACCACCTGGGGTTTCCCCAGGAAGGCCCCGCGCACGCGCGGCCTGGCAGAGGAAGGGGGACTGGAAAAGTTTTTTTTTGGGGGGGGGGGCCTGACAGAGGACCGAGAGGACGTACCCGGAACACTTTTTGGGGCCCGAGACCCTTAAAACCTCAATCCGGGGGAGTCTAAAACCCTAAACCCGGCGAGTATTCACAGGGCAACAATGGAGAAATCATTTTCTCTTCTTGTTTCTTTTCATTTTTTTTTTCTTTTTCGGAATTGAATTTATTGGGGGAGACATCGGTGAATAAAATGAAATGGAATGCAATAGGATAACATAAAAGGTGTAAATACATAAGCCTTGCATTGTGGGTGAAAAGGGGCCACATGTTGCCCTGCCCGCCTTGACTCAGTGGATAGAGCGTCAGCCTTAACTGTACGGTAAATGAATATTTATCTTTTTTATATGTATTTTATTGATCTTTTACAGAGAGGAAGGGAGAGGGACAGAGAGTTAGAAACATCGATGAGAGAGAAACATCGATCAGCTGCCTCCTGCACATCTCCTACTGAGGATGTGCCCACAACCAAGGTACATGCCCTTGACCGGAATCGAACCTGGGACCCTTGAGTCTGCAGGCCAACGCTGTACCACCGAGCAAAACCGGTTAGGGCGGGTCACATGTCTTTGGACTAGTGAATGACAAGAGGTGACTAGTCACTTCCCTTTTTTCCAGTGCCCTCAGGGCACAGCCCAGGGTCCCAGGGCAGAGACCACAGATTCCCTCATTGTTACTGTTGTCATGTTAATTGTTGACCTCCCGGCTCACTATCATTTTACAGTTTACCAAATCCCCCCGCCCCCCCCCCCCCACCCCCCCGCCCACCTCCCTCATCTATCACCACTGGATTTCATGGAACCCACTGGTCAACATCAGGAAAGAGTGTAGAACAGTGTTTGAAACCACTTACAAGTCTCATCCTTGGATGGTGATTTATAAAAATAGGTCAAAGACATGGTTGTGGACTTTGGGCTTTGCTGTGCTGTGTATCTATGCAGAGGCAGGGTGCTCTTAAACTCCTATGTGATGACTTAAGTTTATCCTTCACCCCTGGTCTGGCCTCCGGACTTTGTTATCTAGGCCTTGGAAAGGCTTCCTCCATGCCTTGAAAAGAATAGATTTTTAATTCCTTGAGATTCTGCTTCCCGGCAATTGCCGACAGTCTGTTTCAAATAAACTCATCCCAAAAATTATTTACAGATTTGAGTGTTTCTCAGGTTAATGGTATGGAACTCCAAGAAAACACACACACACACACACACACACACACACACACACACACACACACACAAGTTTTTCAAGTGTACAACTCAACGAAACATCACCTGAATACAGCGCCCAAAGTATAAAGTCTCTTTGTGTCACCATTTACCTCCCCCCCACCCCCCAGTTTCTTTCTCTTTGGCTTTCTTTTGTGTTCTCCCCTTCCACTACCACGCACCACCCCAATTCTATTATTTTCAACATAGGGAGGAGGCCTTTCCAAGGCCTACAAACAAAGCAACAAAGCCAGGAAGCCATACAGGCAATAAACGATAACCTGGACCACATCTGCCATTGCCTATGTGTATATATATATATATATATGTTATATATATATATATATATATATATATATATATATATATGTTATATATACGTGTGTGTGTGTATAAATATAAATATATATATATATATATATATATATATATATATTCACAAGAAAGCCCAAAGACAACAAGCAGGTGGGTGTGGGGAACATTGGTGCAAAATCATGTGGTTGTGGATTTTAGCGTGACTCACCTTTTGAATGACAAGAAAGTGGGGGGGGGGCGCCCTGTAGTATGTGTGTTTGAAATGAGGTAAACCTGGATGAGGCCTTGTCCATGAAATGTACAAAATCAAGCAGTTTGGCCCTGGACCGGTGGCTCAGTTGGCTAGAGCGTCTTCCCTTATGCCACTGTTTGTGTGTTTGATCCCCAAACTGGGCACATACAGGAAGCAACGGAGCCCTGGCTGTTGTGGCTCAGTTGGTTGAGCTTCATCTTGCGCATTGAAAGGTCACCGATTCCTTTCCAGGTTGGGGCACATGCGCAGGTTTCAGGCTCAATTCCCAGCTGGGGTATGTATTGGAGGCAACCGATAGGTATTTCTCTCTCTCTCTCTCTCCCTCCCTCCCTCACTCCCTCCTTCCCTAAAATCAATAATATATATATATATATATATATATATATATATATATATATATATATATTGCTGTTAATCCTCACCCGAGGATATTTTTCCATTGATTTTTAGGGAGAGTGGAAGAGACAGAGCAAGACAGAAGGAAACATCGATGTGAGAGAAACACGTCAATTGGTTGCCTCCAACCAGGGCCAGGGCCCAAAGAACCTGCCACCAAGGTCCATGACCTTGGCCGGAATCGGACCTGGGATCCTTTGGTCCACAGGCTGGCCAACGCTCAATGCGCTGAACCAAACAGGCTAAGGGGGGAGAAAATTATATATATATATATATATATATATATATATATATATATATATATATACTGTACCCAGCCACGCATTGCTGTGGCTCAGTCTGGTTAAAAGGAAAAGAAAGAAAAGAGAAAGCACACGTTTCTAATACATTTAATTTCACCATGCCTGTGGGTATACAACATTCTGTGTTGTTCCATTGTCTGTGCAGATATAGAGATTGTCTGGTTTGTCGACTCTAGAACACGCAACATATAATTGTCCATGTGAGAAGCAATCCACGTCTAGAGCTAAACCGCACAATTCTAAAGATTTGCCATGAGCTTTGTTGATGGTGATTGCAAACGCCAATCGAATTGGGAATTGCAATCTCTTAAATTGAAATGGCATATCTGTTGGAATCATAGGAATGCGAGGAATGAGGACATCTTCACCTTTGAAAGGTCCTGTCAAGATGGTTGCTTCTACGACATTGCTCATTAATTTTTTTACTGCAAGCCGCGTGCCTGTCAAAGCTTTGGCTGTTTGACATTTCGCAACATGGCAATTGGCACGCCGATTTTCAATTACAGTACGTGCGGTGGCATCCCTGGCAGATCGAGTGAATTCAAAAATTCTGTTGGATAATTAACCGCTTCATCTGCTTCCACAACAGTGTCGACGGACTTGTATGTGACTGCCTCGCTTTGAATGTTAGACTGAATGATATTCTTAAGTCCGTAGGCGTCTTTGTTCTTGGCCGCAAGAATAGCTCATTCACTCAGCCAATCGTGATTCTTATCATTGGTTTGAATATTGGGAAATACTTTTTCAACCAATTCTTCTTTTGACGTCACTAAATTGCAGAAGTTATGAGGCAATGAGATGCGTCCTGAGTTCAGATCAACCGGCACCTTTTCGTTCCCAATTCCCAGCAATTGATGTGAGAATATCTCAGCTGATCGATCGTTTTGCAGCTGGACACGCATATTTTTGGTTAATTTTATCTACAATCTATAATTGTAAACAGAAACATTGAAATGGAATCGTAAAATATTTAGTATAGCGTGTGTTGCTTTTACGTCCAACAGATGGCGCTGTTTTTAAAAAAGAGCATGTTTTTACCTGGCACAGGTGTGACATCTATATAATAGTAGGTATACAGGTATATAAAAACACGCGCGTATTCGAATGCAACATTGTCTCAAAATTTCAAAGCAATCGGTGAAGAACTTTCGGAGATTTAAGATTTTGAACAAACGAATATTTGCATTTTTATTTATATATATATTTAAAGGCTACCGACGAATGAATAAACAATCTCCCTCCCTCCCTGCCTCCCTCCCTCCCTCCCTCCTCTCCTCCCTTCCACTCTCTCTTTATTTTCCCCACTCTCAAAAAAAAAAAATAAAAATAAAAATAAAAAACTAGCCCTAGCTGGTTTGGCTCAGTGGATAGAGCCAAAAGGTCCCAGTTTCGATTCCGGTCAAGGGCACATGCCCGGGGTTCGGGCTCGATCCCCAGTACGGGGTGTGCAGGAGGCAGCCGATCCATGATCCTCTCTTATCGTGGATGTTTCAACCTCTCCCTCTCCCTTCCTCTCTGAAATCAATAAAAAAATATATATTTTAAAAAACACATCAAGCCCTAGCCGGTTTGGCTCAGCGGATAGAGCATCAGCCTGCGGACTGAAGGGTCTCGGGTTCCATTCTGGCCAAGGGCACATGCCCGGGTTGCAGGCTCAATCCCCAGTAGGGGGCGTGCAAGAGGCAGCCGATCCATGATCCTCTCTCATCATGGATGTTTCAGTCTCTCTACCTCTCCCTTCCTCTCTAAAATCAATAAAGAAAGACATTTTTAAAAAAATACATCAGGAATCAGTGTAGAGCAGTGTTTGACAACACTTGGGACTCACTTCTGACAGGCTGGAAACTATATGAAAGTGTTTGAAAGCACTTTGAAGTCACTGCTCAACATGAGAACCTGTGGAGAGCAGCGTGTGACCAAACTTGGGAGTCGCTGCTGAAGTGCAGTCGGCACGCTGACAAACGGCAGGAGACGGTGCAAACGTGTTTGAGAACACTTGGAAGTCACTCGTAGCGTTCTCAGATGCCAGAGAGGAAAATGTCACCGAGGCCAAAATCTTACCTCCACCTTCTGAGGGTTTGTGGAGGAGGCGGCCCTGCAAAATTCACCTGACACACAGGAGAGAGAGAGAGAGAGAGAGAGAGAGAGAGAGAGAGAGAGAGAGAGAGAGAGAGACACGAGGGCACCGTTTTCTTTTTTGTTTTCCTCAAGTGTCTGCTGTGTGACACGGGGAGCGCTCCTAAGGAGACCATGGAAGAGCCGGAGAGGTGGCAAAACATCCACGCTTTTTCATACTGGGTTGAAAGGAGAGAGGCGATTGTGGGAAAGCCACTAAGTAGGCGGGGAGGCGAAAGGAGAGATGAGGGAGGCCCGTTCCTACAGATCCCTCTGCCTCTCGGCTGGCTTCCTGCCTGAAGTGCACAAAACGAGTCCCCGTTTGCACTCGTCGTCGTCGTCGTCGTCGTCGTCGTCTCCCCCCCCCCCCCCTCCCCTCGATCTTTAGGTCCAGTCAGAGTCTTTTTTTTGCCATCCGGCCACTTTGGAATATTGTCTCTGGCTCGCCTGAGCGGCTGGGGTGGCGGCATAGTCACTTAAGGAAGGAAAGGAGAAGATCGGGTTGGTTCCAGGCACGGAATTGTGCCAGAGGCCCGGGCGGTGGTGGGGACAGGAGTCAGTCACTGAGCGGCCCCCAACGTATTTCTAAGGCAGTGAGCGACTCTGGCAAGGGCATGTGGTAGGAGGAGAGCAGCTGGAGTTCTGTTTGTTGGCTGGGGGCTTGCAGAGGATGGGGAGGGCCTGGGGTCCGCTTGCTCCTTTGTTCATCTTTCTTTCTTTCTTTCTTTCTTTCTTTCTTTCTTTTCTTTTCTTTTTCTTTTTTTAAACAAAGGTGAAGAACTCATCGGGTGTACGTATTTCTGCAAGAAAGCCTGGCAGGACAGGACACGGGGGTATGCGGGCCAGGCCAGTCCATTGACCTGAAAACCCAAAGGATCTGTAGTGGCTCTGACTAGCGCCCTTCCTTTAAGAAACAGGAAGACAAGGGAGTTTATCTCGGGGTCCCTCCCTCTCCTTCCCCCCCCCCCCCCCACCCACACACACACTCACACTCACACACCGGGCCTACCAGTGGCACCCGAGTAGCCAGAGGTTTCCAGAATGAACTGAGTTCCAGGGCCCAGCCAGCCAGCCACCCAGCAGCAAGGGAAACACCATATAAAAACGGCCGCCAGGTGGCGCGCGAACACCAGCGAGAACGTCAGTGCGGCGGCTGCGGGGCCGTGGGCCCGGCCTGGGCAGGCACCCCGCCGCCCGCTGTGTGGAGGGGGTGGCAGGGGGCAAGGGTGGCCGATCTCCTCCCCGCCCCCACCTCTCCAGTGGGACCGTGTCGGCCGGGGCCCGTGGCGGGCGGCGGGCGGCGGGGCGGGGCGTCCACCACCTGGGGTTTCCCCAGGAAGGCCCCGCGCACGCGCGCACGGCCTGGCAGCGGAAGGGGGACTGGAAAAGTTTTTTGGGGGTTGGGGCCTGACAGAGGACCGAGAGGACGTACCCGGAACACGTGTTGCGGCCGGGGCCCTTAAAACAACAACCCCGGGGGGAGTCTGAAGACCTAAAGGCGGCGAGTGATTCACGGGGCAACAATGGAGGAATCATTTTTGTTTCCTTTCAGTTATTATTTATTTTTCGGAATTGAATTTATTGGGGGACACATCGGTGAATAAAATGAGATGGAATGCAATAGGATAAAATGAAAGGTGTAAATGCATACGAAGCTTTGCATTGTGGATGAAAAGGGGCCACAGGCTAACCTGACCCACTCGGGGGAGGACTGGCCTGGCCTGGCCTTGCAAACTCAGACACCTAAAGTGACCACCCAGGATGTTCTGAATTAAAAAAAAACAACAACAACAACAACAAAAAAAAACTTTTTAAAGTAGAAAGCGGTGTATAGTGACTGGGCAGTCACGCCCTAGGCCCGGTATCGCCCCTGAGAGAGATCACCTTTGAACTTACTGGCATCAGAGCCTATTGTCTTTCTATGACTCTAGGTCTTAGGGTCTAGGATCACATGTCTTTGGACTAGTGACTGTCCTGGTAACTAGTCACTTTCCTTTCTCCCAGTGTCCTCAGGGCACAGCCCAGGGTCCCAGGGTAGAGACCACAAATTCCCTCATTGCTACTGTTGTATATTTTTTAAAAAGCTAGGGACGCATGAATAAACAAGTGGAAAAACAATTCTCTCTCTCTCTCTCTCTCTCTCTCTCTCTCTCTCTCTCTCTCCCTCCCCTCCCCCGTCCCCCGTCCCCCCCCTCCCTGCCCCCTCCCTCTCCCTTCCACTCTCTCTTTAAACAACAACACCAACAACAACAACAACAACAAAAATCACGGCCCTAGCCGGTTTGGCTCAGTGGATAGAGCATTAGCCTGTGGACCGCGAAGCGTCCCGGGTTCGATTCCGGTCAAGGGCACATGCCTGGGTTTCGGGCTCGATCCCCAGTGTGGGGTGTGCAGGAGGAAGCTGACCGGTGATTCTCTCTCTCTCTCATCGTTCATGTTCTAGCACTCTCTCCCTCTCCCTTCCTCTCTGAAATCAATAAAGATAGATTAAAAAAAAAACAAAAGCCACAAATGTATTATTCCACCTTTATGTAGTAAAAAGTGTGCTTGTACGATGTTTTGTATTTCCTGTTATTAAAACAGTGAACTTAAAAGGGGTGCGGGGGGGGGGGGGGTGGTGAGATGGGAAGGAGGATAAAAGGGAGGGGTTGACCTTAGCCGTTTCAACATGGTGGTTGCCAAGTCACTGGAGCTAAAATGGCGGCTGCCTAAACTCCCTTTTTAAAAATATATATATTTTTATTGATTTCAGAGAGGAAGGGAGAGGGAGAGAGAGAGAGAGAGCTAGAAACATCCACGATGAGAGAGAATCATGGATCGGCTGTCTCTTGCACACCCCCCTACTGGGTATCGAGCCCACAACCCGGAAGGAAGCAGATTCTCAACATATTGGGATAACGCTCCGTAGAATGGAGGGTGTGTGTGTGTGTGTGTGTGTGTGTGTGTGTGTTTGTGTGTGTGTGTGAACCTTGTTGTATACATGACAAGCAAAAGAGGAGATGTAAGTGGGTTCCATGAACTCCGCTGGTGATAGATGAGGGAGGCGAGAGAAAGCAAAGCAGGGTGGGGAGTGGAGGGAAACCTCTGGGATTGGATAAAAATTAAAGTAAAATGATAGACACATACTTCTTCATACTTCTCTTACTTAGGTTGGCGTAGGATAGTTAATGGCCAGCAATGTACTCAATAACAATGAGGGGATTTAAAAAGGAAAATTACACCCTAGCCAGTTTGGCTCAGCGGAGATAGAGTGTCGGCCTGCGTACTAAAGGGTCCCAGGTTCCATTCGGGCCAAGGGCACATGCCCGGGTTTCGGGCTGGATCCCCAGAGGCCCCCCTCCCCCACGTTGGGGGTGTGCAGGAGGCAGTTGATCCATGATTCTCTGTCATCATTGATCTCTCTCTCTCTCTGTCTCTCTCTCTCTCTCGCTCTTCCTCTTTGAAATCAATCAAAGCACTAAAAAAAAAAAAAAGAAAAGAGAAAGATTGACCTTTGTCAGGGAAGGTAGCGGCCTAGGACGTGACTACTCACCATCACTGTTTGTTTGTTAAACTTTTAATTTCCGTCCATGGATGCATGGATGGATGGATGGATGTGTCCTCCCTCCCTCCCTCCCTCCCTCCGCCCACCCGTCCGCTCACCCGCTTTCCACGGGAAATCCTCAGTCTCATATCACACACTCACTGGTGATTTCACTCGCTGCCTCCTTGCTCCCCGTGAAAAAGAGGAAGGAAAATGGACAAACCTGAAAGAGCCCCAGAGGCGACAACTGTGAACCAAGTGCACGCACATGTGTGCGTGTGCGGCATTTGTCAACAACGTAAGAAATGTTCCAACCTGTGAAGAATTTCTGTGAGTGTCTTTCAGCCAAACTGTCCAGAAATGTCGCACGCACGCACGCACGCACGCCGGCAAGCACTATCTCAACGAACGGTTGGAGAGGATGTTCCCAAGAATGGCAATGTCGCCCCCCCCCCTTATTTTATGCACTCCAATCCAAAGAGGAGACCGTATGTGGGTTACATGAAATCCACTGGTGACATTTGAGGGAGGTGGGAGAAAGCAAAGTGGGCAAACCTCTGGGATTGGATGCAAAATAAAACGATGGACACAGACTTCTTTTACCTGGCTGGGTGGGTGTAGGATAGCTCATATACTCAATCATGAACTCGGTCGTCGTGACGAGGTTTGTGATATTGACAGAGCCGTGCCTGGGATTCCAGTGCTCCAGAAAAGATGGAAAATCCCCTTGACATTTCAAAGATGTGTGATTGTGGATGCGAGAAAGAAAGCGACAGACAGGCTCAGTCTAGGTCGAGATGGACCTCTGTCAGGGAGGATGCCGGCCTAGGACAGGATCACCCTCCCCCAACTGCTGTTAGCCTTGTGAGGCCACCGTGCATGGCCTCCCCGGAGCTTGTCAGGTTTAGTACAGTATGTGGTCCCTTTTCACCAACACCAGCACCACCCGACCACCAACACCACCAACACACATGCACACACACACACACACACACACACACTGACTCCGCTCATTGGGTGAAGCACCCGTGACTGACCCCGGGAGTTGTGTTAAAAATCAAGCTAAAGGAGTGTGAATGTAAACTGTAGGCTTATCAAAGGTTCAAAGGAGGTCTGTGTTTACCACCATTGAAAGAAAACAAACCAAGAAAGAGATCAAGGGTCAAAACACCCTCTCTTGGACTGGGAGTGAGAGAGCTCCTGCATCTGTCCAAGAGGGTCATCGGCAGTGTGCAAAGCCAGGGTTCAGCAACAGGGGATATTGTCTTCCTCTCAGGGATCCTGAGAAGTCTCCATGACAGTAAGGGGGTGGGTAGGGGGTGGGTGCTGTCGTTGAAAAGGCAAGGCGAGCAGGGAGAGTTCGATTCAGGTCAAGGGCTCATGCCTGCCCAGGTCATGGTCTCGAGCCCCACTAGGGGGCATGCAGGAGCTGGCCAATCCATAATTCTCTCTCATGGATGATGTTTCTATCTCTCTCCCTGGCTCCCTCTCCCTTCCTCTCTGAAATCAATGAAAATACATCATAAAAAAAAAAAAAAAAAAAAAGGAAGCATGTGTCTATCATTTTACTTTTTTAAAAAAATATTTTATTGATTTCAGAGAGGAAGGGAGAGAGAAAGAGAGAGAGAAACATCAGCGATGAGAGAAAATCGTGGACTGTCCGCCTCCAGCATGTCTCTCACAGCTAGGGCTATCATTTCACTTTTTATCCAATCCCACAGGACCCCCCCACCGCCACCGCCACTCCCCACCCCACTCCACCCCACCTTTGCCTGCCTCCCTCCCTCCCTCCCTCCCTCCCTCCCTCCCTCCCTCCTTTATTTATCACCAGTGGATTGTCTGTAACCCGCTTACATCTCCTCCTTGGATTGTCGTGTATAAAACAAAGTGCCGCCCCGGCCTGTTTTGGTCAGTGGGTAGAGCATCGGCCTGGGGACCCGAAGGGTCCGGGGTTCCAGTCCAGTCCAGGGCGCAGGCCCGGGTCACGGGCTTGATCCCCAGTAGGGGGTGTGCAGGAGGCAGCAGATGGGTGATTCTCTCTCATGGTAGATGCTTCTATGGCTCTCTCTCCCTCCCTCTCCCTTCCTCTCTGAAATCAATGAAGATATATTTTTAAAAGCCACACAAATGTATTCTTGCACTTCCATGTAGTAAAAAGCATACTTGTACAATGTTTCATACTTGCATTTTGTGTTATTAAAACAGTGACGGGCATGGGGGGAAGGGGAGTACTGGGCCGGCCCCGGGGGCGGGGGCGGGTGGGGGGGGGCGCAGCAAAGATGCTAAACTTCTGCGGGAGGCCGCCCCCCCCCCCCCCCCCGGACTGCACGCGGAGCGGAAAAGCATGTAGTCAGATTTGGCCTTCTTCAGGTTCCCGAGGGATCCGGCCAGATGCCAGAAGTGGGTGGGAAATCGTAGGAGAGCAGACTTAGAAGATAAAACACCTGAACAACTAAATAAACATTATGGATGATGTGCCAAACACTCCGAGACCTCTGTGATCTGTAGAACTAGTCCTTATAGGACAGTTCTTCGAGATAATGCAATACCAACAATAGGTGATCTTACCAGTCATTTGAACAATCCACATAGTAGACACAGAAAACGAATAAAAGAATTGAGCGAAGATGAAATCAGGACACGGAAACAGGAAAAAATTAATGAAACTTCTGAAAGGGAACAAAAACAAACATAGAGCGATCAGAACTCCAATACAGAAGGGGGTGAAGAACAGGATGAAGACATTTTACCTTTAACCCTTGAAGAGAAAGTAAACAAAAGAATACTGTAAAATCTTTATTTGAAGTTTTGATTCTTATGGGAAAACAAAACAGAAGTCTAGATCAGCGGTTCTCAACCTGTGGGTCGCAACCCCTTTGGGGGTCGAACGACCCTCTCAGAGGGGTCGCCTAAGACCATCGGAAAACACCCCTATAATTACATATTGTTTTTGTGATTAATCACTAGGCTTTCCTTATGTTCAACCTGTAACAATGAAATTGGGGGTCACCACAACATGAGGAACTGTATTCAGAGGTTGCGGCATTAGGAAGGTTGAGAACCACTGCTCTAGATGGACATGAAGCTGATGAAATCCCAGAAGGCCTCTTCACTCCGGATGACAGGCAGGCAGGCAGCCACTGCTCTAGATGGACATGAAGCTGATGAAATCCCAGAAGGCCTCTTCACTCCGGATGACTTTCAGGCAGGCAGGCAGGCAGGCAGGCAGGCAGGCAGGCAGGCAGGCAGGCACTGTCGGAGTGCCCGATAAATTCTGGTGAAGAGGGTCGCTCTGAGAAAGCCCTTTTGAGACCACAGCAGTCAACGCACCATTCTGTTCAAAAGTACAAGCAGAAGCAGATGCTAGAGATCCGTGAGAGCCGCATTCGGGGAAGGAACGCTCAGGGGAGTGAGAGACTCCCCCTTCTTTTCCATGGCCACTGACAGACGGACGCACGCACGCACGCACGCACGCACGTAGTGGACACAGCAGGGCAAGAGCACCTGCCCGCGTTGGTGAGGTTTGCTGACGAAGCTCGTGACCTGAGAGAGGAATCTGTGGGTTTCCTGCCTTCTGAAGCCGCTGCCGAAATTTTGGCTATGACGTTTCACACTACGAGACCGGAGAAGTGGGGATTACGCATGGAATATTGTCGTGGCCAGGCTTACATTGTGTCCAGTGGATTTCCTTCCGAAACTAAAGTTGTTGCTTCTGGACCTTTGGAGAAACATCCCTCCCCAAGCTGTCTACACACTCTGCTCTTCCCTGTGCCTCAAGTACGCGGTCGGCAAAATCGGTGCCTGTCACCGGAGCGTCTGTTGCGTTTGGAACAATTGAGGGAGTTTGATCTTTTTTCCACCCGTCACCACAACCGCTTTTAGAGCTTGACAGTGTCATTTCTGTCCTCTTTCAGAACAACGAAGAAAGCGGTCAAGAACTGAAGGAAATTTGCCATTCTCAGGGGACAGGCAGGCGCGCACGATGCTTTTGAAATCGCAGTGGAGCTCCTGCAAGCACTTGTTTTCTGTGTAGGCGGGCGGTACACAAGAGGACACACATAGTAGATGGGAAAACTGTACAGCGGGCCGAGCATTCCCACTCTGCAGTGCAGCAACAGATTTTGATTTCGTGGTTACCATTGTCGTTCTTTTCTTTTGATATATATTTTATTGATTTTTTTTTTACAGAGAGGAAGGGAGAGAGATAGAGAGCCAGAAACATCGATGAGAGAGAAACATCCATCAACTGCCTCCTGCATACCTCCTACTGGGGATGTGCCCGCAACCAAGGCACATGCCCCTGACCGGAATCGAACCTGGGACCCTTCAGTCCTCAGGCCGACGCTCTACCCACTGTGCCAAACCGGCCACGGCTACCATTGTCGTTCTTAAAAAAGACGTTCTACCTTTGACAAGAGCCTCTGGGAAAAATCTCCAGGGTCAGACCTCTGATGTGTTCTTTGCAGCCGGCCAGTAGCTCGACCGGGGGCGCTGCGTTTGCTACGTGAAGTGATGGAAGATACCGAAGGTGATCGTGAATTTTGGTTTGAGGAAGCCACCCATCCGGCAACCACATTTGCTATTTCAGATATGAAGCTCCCCGGGAAGTTCCACAGAGCTCAGCGAGGGAACCTGGAGTCTCAGCCGACCTACCTCTGAGAGGTGCTGCTATAAAGAGCCTCTGACTGTTCCAGCAGTGGACCGCATTGTTCAGGAACTGAGAGAGGTAGTCTCAGAACAGCACCCACCCCAAAGCTCTTCGATGCTGATCTCTGGTCCCCCCTGTCACGGGACGGATGAAATTCAATACGCCGGAGGAGCACCAGGCTGACATGTACGGCAGCGACTTACCCAATCCCGATGCACTCTCAGCTGAGCTGCATTGTTGGAGAATCAAGTGGAAACCCAGAGGAAAAGATATAGAGCTTCCATCCACCGTGTATGAAGCCCTCCACCTGCCAGACATCAAGTTTTTTCCTCATGTTTATACGTTGGTTGCTAAAGGTCCTACGAATTCTCCCTGTGATGAAGGTTGAGAACGAACGCTATGAAAACGGGCGAAAGCGTCTCAAAGCACACCGGAGGAACACTTTGACAGGGCAAAGGTCAAGTAGCTTAGCTTTGCTTAACATGCATTTCGATGTGAGACATGATTTGGACTTAATGGTGGACACATACATCAAACTCTACAGAACTAAGTCAGAGCTTCCTACAGATAATTCCGAAAGTGTCGGAAATCCCCGAGAGACTTTTAAAATGCGTTCTCTCTTGTATTTGATATTGAAAAAAAATCTAAGAAATTTGAAAGGAAACATAGAGAAGCTGTAAGATATAGGTGGGTCACTTAATCACGGGCTATCTGGAGTAGAGTAGCCACTGATCCTCTGCTTAAATGGCCCCGGTGTGAACCCTCACGCTTTGGAGAACTAACTGTTGTTCTTCCAGAGGGCGGCGGCGGCGGCGGGCACCGGAAGGAAGCGCCGCGTTGCACTGCTGCGTGATCTCTGCCGATGGCACTTTGGGCTTGTTTCAGTGAGGTCATGGCAGACACCACATTCATTGTCACAGTTGTTGGGCATTGAGTTATCCGTTCTTTGAAGAAATAAATTTTGAGAAGGTGTGGGAGGAATCTGTTTCATAAAATTGTGCAATGAAGCTCACGACTAACCTCTGACTAGCAGGAGTTTTAAGTAAGCCACGAGAAATCTGTAACCAACAGTGAAATGACCAGATGGTGAAAGAAACGTGAGCTTGCCAGGCAAGGATTCCGGTGAGGATTTCTGTCTTTATTCGATGATCTTAAACAAATGACTGTGAAACATTGCGGGAAGAACCCGCCATCGTTACACCCACACCTGGGTGTCGCTGTTTACATTCCCCTGTTGAGCCTATATCCTTATAAGCTTTTTAGCAAGAATATGTGGCACACTTCCGTTTCGTGGTCAAGACAGGATCAGAGGCCATGGATACTGACAGCAGATCGGTCTGTTTCATTCTGTCTGTTTCCGTGGTTACATCTACTGCCGCGTCTCGATTTAGTCAATTTTGTACAGTTTATGTCAACATAAATAAAATGTGAATTTGTTTAATGGAAAAACAAAACAGCGAAATTAAAACGGGGGTGGGGGGTGGGGGTGGAGAGGATAAGAGGGAGGGGTTGACCTTTGCCATTTTTTCGAAATGGCGGCTTCCAAGCCCCTGGAGCCAAAAGGGAGGCTGCCTAAACTCCCTTCTTTGACAGAAAGGGTGACTCCTTTAGTCCCACACAATTGTGGACGACGAAAGGGGCCACATGCTAACCCCACGAGCTCAGGGAAGGCCTGCGCGGCGGTCTTGCAAACCGAAAGGCCTAAAGCCACCGCAGGGATGGTCTGAAGGGAGACTGTTACTAAGAGCAGTTGTGGTGGCTGGTCGCGTCCTGGGGCCTGAGTCTTCCCTGACCAGGTCAGCGTTTACCTTAACTGAACCTATGGTCCTTTTGCATCTAAGACAACATACCTCTGAAATGTCATAGAAGCTTATAACGTTAGCCCCCCTACTCTCCCCGCCTCCCGTCCTCCCCTTCCCCCCAGCTCCGCGGCCCACCGCCCCCCCCCCCCCCCACACACACACACACAAGGAAGTGCCCCTGGGCGCCCTGCAGGAAAGAGACCATAAATTCCTTCATTGTTATTGTTATCACAGTGTATTGTTGCCTGTTAACTATCTATCCTGCACCCACCTAAGGAAAAGAAGTAGGTGTGGCCCTGGCTGGGTTTGTCTCAGTGGGTAGAGCCGATGTCAGCCTGTGGCGGACCTTAAGGTCCCGGGTTCGATTCGGGGCCAGGGAGCATGCCCGCCCTGGTCAGGGGCTCGAGCCCCACTATGGGGCGTGCAGGAGGCCGCCGATCCACGATTCTCCCTCATCAATGATGTTTCTCTCTCGCTCCCTCTCTGCAATCAACTAAAAATGTATTTTTTTAAAAAGAAGTATGCATCTATCATTTTGCTTTACATCCAATCCCAGAGGTGTACCCCCACTCCCCACCCCACCCCACCCTTCCCTCCCTCATCTATCACCAGTGGATTTCCTGTAACCCACTTATGTCTCCTCCTTGGATTGGATTGTCATGTATAAAACAAAGTAACGCCCCAGCCGGTTTTGGTCAGTGGGTAGAGCATCGGCCTGGAGACCGAAGGGTCCCGGGTTCGATTTCAGTCAAGGGCGCAGGCCCGGTTGTGGGCTCGATCCCCAGTAGCGGGTGTTTCTATCGCTCTCTCCCTCTCCCTTCCTCTCAGAAATCAATGAAAATGTATTAAATAATAATTTAGAGAAAGAATGAATAAAACACAGTGAAAAACAGCCATTCTCCGGAGCATTGTCCCAACCCCTTGAGATTCTGCTTCCCGGCAAGTGTGGACAGTTTGGCTCAAGTAAACTCATAAAAGTTCTCTACGGGTTTGCGTGTTTTTCCGTGAACACGACGTATACACCTGCTGGTTTCTGAGGGCGAGGCAACAGAATCTGTCCATGAGGTCTGCTGTGAAACTGTAGAGGCGTCTGTTTCTGCTATCCAAAGCCAGGTCACCCTTAGAAAGAGTGTAGAAAACAACCACAACAAAAGACAAAAATTGGATTTACAAAGAGAAAACACACAGAAGCGAACCTAGGGATGCTCCGAGGACTGTGAGAGGGTATCTCCCCTTCTCCTCACTCATACCGCTTTTGGAAAAATGGCAATGATCCTAAGAGGTGAAGGTACTGAAGCTCTCGGAGACGCCCACCGACCGGGGCTACTTTACCCGTTCTTTACCCTACCCAACCAAGTCTCCCTCTCCCTGGGAGTCAAGCTCGTGTGCCGACAGCGGTAGGTAGGTAGGTAGGTAGGTAGGTAGGTAGGTAGGGGTACCTGACCGACCGACCGACCGACCGACGGCTGTTTTAAAATCAGAACCTGTCCCCTTTCAATGAGGGCATGGGACAGGGGCAACCTATATTTTCCTGCTCAAATCGTCCCCAATTCACCTGATAGGGACAGAGAGTTTTGTCTCTGTCTGTCTGCCTGTCTGTCTGCGTGTTTGTCTTTAAGCCAGTGACACCAACATATGTTGGTTGTTGGTTTTTGTGGGGTTTTATTAGAAGGGTCATGTGTATGTAGACTTCAATGAGCCAGAGGCTGAACCAAAGGGGGAGAATGATGATTTTTATTTTTTTAAAAATATATTTAATTGACATTTTTAGAGAGAGGAAGGGAGAGGGATAGAGAGTTGGAAACATCGATGAGAGAGAAACATCCATCAGCTGCCTCCTGCACACTCCCTACTGGGCATGTGCCCGCAACCAAGGTACCTGCCCTTGACCGGAATTGAACCTGGGACCCTTGAGTCCGCAGGCTGATGCTCTATCCCAGTGATGGCGAACCTATGACACAACTCTTTTTTTTTTTTGGTTGATTTTTCTTTGTTAAATGGCATTTAAATATATAAAATGAATATCAGAAATATAAGTCTTTGTTTTACCATGGTTGCAAATATCAGAAAATTTCTATATGTGACAGGGCACCAGAGTTAAATTAGGGTTTTTCAAAATGCTGGCATGCCGATCACAAAAGGTTCACCATCGCTGCTCTGTCCACTGAGCCAAACCGGTTAGGGCGAGAATGATGATTTTTAAAAAGGGAACATCCCGAGAGGAATCTCATCTTGAGACCGAGTGAACGTATGTATGTTTGCCAACAGTCCTTCCTCCATGATGAACTTCCACGACAGAGCCCGAGCGACCCGATTTATGGGGGGCCCGCCCCCGCTCAGAATGGCCTCAAGCAGCCCCAGAGGCTGGCAGAGACGCCTCTCACACTCGGCTAGGCTCACTACCCATGTGTCTCCTCCGTAGATGGGGAACCAGGCCGCGGTACCTTGAGAGTCCCCTTTTTGGGGGTACATACTCACCAAAACTTGGGAGAAATTAGACTCAGGGGGTCCCTCCATCCAAGAAAATTAAAAAAAAAAAAAAAGGCTAATCTTCTCTGGCAACCTACTCCACCCCCCCCCCACCCCCACCCCCACCCCCACCCCCCACCCCCGCCCCGCTAGAAAGCGGACGAGGGAGAGGTTTGGCCAATTCCTGGCACCACGGAGTTGAATGCTACCCATCCTGCCTGCAGCTAGACCCATTTTGGAATGTTAGGGGCACGCCCCGTCTTTCCAGGCCCCTGTGGGCACGACCGCCTTCCTGGTTATCCTTGTCTTTTGTGTGTGTGTGTGTGTGTGTGTGTGTGCGGGTGATGTAAAGTGCTTTATATTGCTGAGGATCCCAAGAGCTTCAAGGTCGCTGTCTAGGGGCTGGCAGTGAAATCCCCTACCCAGCGGAGGCTTTTGTGAGCAGGGACGGCTGGGACTTGAGCATTTCAGCCCCATGGAAGGCATGGCGGTGTGGTTGGGGGTGAGGGGAGGTAGGAAGAGGCACAAGGTGAGCGGGGGTGGGGGGGTGGGGGGAGGGGGAGCAGACTGTGCTCGTCTCCCCAACTCTGAGCTCAGTGCATTCACCGACGTCACCATGGGAGCCTGGAATGGGCCATGGTGGGAGTATTTACGCCACAGAAATTGCCCAGATGCTACACTCAAGGATTCTCCCTGCCCGGAAAACTGGTTTCCCGGGGCACCCACCGGGAGCATGCCGCACCTCCTGAGCTGGTTCTGAGTCCACCGCAAGCCTGGCTGCTGTGACGAGCTGCCACTCCCCCATGTGGGGCAGTGCCATCTCCCACCACCTGGACAGAACACAGGTGGGCTGGACCAAGGGGGACCTGACCTGGGGATCCCGTCCCTGCCTGGAGCCTGCCCTGGCTTGGCAGCCTCAGCCTGTCTGTCCACTGAGAGCTTCAGCCCCGGACTGAAGTGGTGTCCGCCGAAAGGCAGCTCGGAGCTGAGGATAAAACCCTTTTGCTCAGTGGCTCCCAGCAGGCAAGAGGGCCACGTGTAGCCACTCAGAGGTCATGAGGGCTTGGTCACCCAGGGCTGACCAAGGGCAGCTGTGGGGGCTGAGATGAAAGGATTGGCCTTGGGGGTGGGGTGTGGGTGGGGGTGGTCTGAGTGATTCACCGCAGGACCTGGGAACCAGGCTGTGTGGAGAGTGGAGAGCCAGGCGCACACCTGTGTGCAGAACCAGGGCAGGAGAGAGAGCCCAGCTCCCAGATGGGGGAGGGAAATGACCGGCCAGGGTGGGACAGCCCCCACAGACACAGATTTCCGCTGGACCCACAGGGACCTTGGGGCTCAAATACACTCACAGGAAGCAACTCGGCTTTCCCCCTGCCCGCGTGACTCCGCTCTCCCCCGCCCCTCCCCGCCGCAGGCCCAGAGGCTCAGTTCAGCACTGAGAGGGAAGCCCCTGACCTGAGGGCTGAGAGGAAGGGAGCTGGGGTGGGGGGTGGGAAGCAGGGGGTGGGGTAGGGAGCAAGCGGGAGGGGAGGAGGTCAGGGCGATTCCTTCCAATGGATCTCTCTCCGAGGCTTCATTCAAATGCAGAGAGCTCTCCGGTGACGTCAGGGCCTCGGACCTCGCCTCGGGCTTCTCTGAGTCCCCCACCCTCAGGCCCGCCCGCAGCTCACCAACTTCAGGGAGGGAAGGAGGCTGTTTGAGAAACCGACCAGCCAGTCCGGGTGGAAAAGAGTGCCCTCTACCTGCCAACCCAGGAACCAGCCCTCACCCGTTTGGGAATGCCGCGAAGGGGTGGGGAGCGGGAGGGAGGGGTTTGAGGGGGCGTGAGTCCAGGGTCCGAGGCGAAGATCAACAGTAGATCTCGGCGTCTTAGATCCCCTGGGAAGAGAGGCATAGGTAGGAGTGGAGTGATGAAGACCCCCGGAGGCCTGGGGAAGGATGATTTGACTCAATAACCCCGGGTCACCGGACCAGCCAGCACACTCTGCTCCAGTTGCCGGTTTTTATCATCCATCCCTCCACCCCCGCGCCCCCCAGGTTCGATTCAGGCCAGGGGCAGCGGTCTGGATCCCCAGCGTGCCACCCCCACCCCCCACCCCCGCCACCTCCCAGTAGGGGGTGTGCAGAAGGCAATGGATCCATGATTATCTTTCCTCATTGATCTCTCCCTCTCTCTCTCTCTCTCTCTCTCTCTCTCTCTCTCTTCCTCTTTGAAATCAATAAGAACACTATATATATGATTGACCTTTTTCACGGAAGGTAGCGGCCTAGGATGTGACTACCCACCATCACTGTTTTCTAGTTAAACTTTTAATTTCCGTCCATGGATGTATGGATGTGTGGATGGATGGATGTGTCCTCCCTCCCTCCCTCCCTCCCTCCCTCCCTCCCTCCCTCCGCCCACCCGTCCGCTCACCCGCTTTCCACGGGAAATCCTCAGTCTCATATCACACACTCACTGGTGATTTCACTCGCTGCCTCCTTGCTCCCCGTGAAAAAGAGGAAGGAAAATGGACAAACCTGAAAGAGCCCCAGAGGCGACAACTGTGAACCAAGTGCACGCACATGTGTGCGTGTGTGGCATTTGTCAACAACGTAAGAAATGTTCCAACCTGTGAAGAATTTCTGTGAGTGTCTTTCAGCCAAACTGTTCAGAAATGTCGCACACACGGCGAGAAGCACAATCTCAACGGTTGGAGATGATGTTCTGAGGCATGGCAATGTCGCACCCCCCCCCCCCCTATTTTATACACTCCAATCCAAAGAGGAGACCGTACGTACGTGGGTTACATGAAATCGACTGGTGACATTTTAGGGAGGCGGGAGAAAGCAGAGCGGGCAACAACCAACACCACCACCCCACCACCACCCCGCCTCTCCCTCCCCCTCCCGCCCCCACACACAGGTGTCCTCTCATTGGGCGAAGCACCTGTGACTCTAAAGTCGTGATCCCGACCCCGGGACTTGTATTAAAAATCAAGCTAAAGGAGTGTGAATGTAAACTGTAGGCTTATCAAAGGTTCAGAGGAGGTCTGTGTTTTACCACCATCGAAAGAAAACAAACCAAGAAAGAGATCAAGGGTCAAAACACCCTCTCTTGGACTGGGAGTGAGAGAGCTCCTGCATCTGTCCAAGAGGGTCATCGGCAGTGTGCAAAGCCAGGGTTCAGCAACAGGGGATATTGTCTTCCTCTCAGGGATCCTGAGAAGTCTCCATGACAGTAAGGGGGTGGGTGCTGTCATTAAAGAGGCAAGGCGAACAGGGAGAGTTTGATTCAGATCAAGGGCTCATGCCTGCCCAGGTCATGGTCTCGAGCCCCACTAGGGGGCATGCAGGAGCTGGCCAATCCATAATTCTCTCTCATGGATGATGTTTCTATCTCTCTCCCTGGCTCCCTCTCCCTTCCTCTCTGAAATCAATGAAAATACATCTTAAAAAAAAAAAAAAAAAAGGAAGCATGTGTCTATCATTTTACTTTTTAAAAAAAATATTTTATTGATTTCAGAGAGGAAGGGAGAGAGAAAGAGAGAGAGAAACATCAGCGATGAGAGAAAATCGTGGATTGTCCGCCTCCAGCATGTCCCTCACAGCTAGGGTTATCATTGCACTTTTTATCCAATCCCACAGGACCCCCCCACCGCCACCGCCACTCCCCACCCCACTCCACCCCACCTTTGCCTCCCTCCCTCCCTCCTTTATTTATCACCAGTGGATTGTCTGTAACCCGCTTACATCTCCTCCTTGGATTGTCGTGTATAAAACAAAGTGCCGCCCCGGCCTGTTTTGGTCAGTGGGTAGAGCATCGGCCTGGGGACCCGAAGGGTCCGGGGTTCCATTCCAGTCCAGGGCGCAGGCCCGGGTCACGGGCTTGATCCCCAGTAGGGGGTGTGCAGGAGGCAGCAGATGGGTGATTCTCTCTCATGGTAGATGCTTCTATGGCTCTCTCTCCCTCCCTCTCCCTTCCTCTCTGAAATCAATGAAGATATATTTTTAAAAGACACACAAATGTATTCTTGCACTTCCATGTAGTAAAAAGCATACTTGTACAATGTTTCATACTTGCATTTTGTGTTATTAAAACAGTGACGGGCATGGGGGGAAGGGGAGTACTGGGCCGGCCCCGGGGGCGGGGGCGGGGGGGGGCGCAGCAAAGATGCTAAACTTCTGCGGGAGGCCGCCCCCCCACCCCCACCCCCCCCGGGACTGCACGCGGAGCGGAAAAGCATGTAGTCAGATTTGGCCTTCTTCAGGTTCCCGAGGGATCCGGCCAGATGCCAGAAGTGGGTGGGAAATCGTAGGAGAGCAGACTTAGAAGATAAAACACCTGAACAACTAAATAAACATTATGGATGATGTGCCAAACACTCCGAGACCTCTGTGATCTGTAGAACTAGTCCTTATAGGACAGTTCTTTGAGATAACGCAATACCAACACTAGGTGATCTTACCAGTCAACTTTACCCGTTCTTTACCCTGCCCAAACAAGTCTCCCTCTCCCTGGGAGTCAAGCTTGTGTGCCAACAGCGGTAGGTAGGGGTACCTAACCGACCGAGGGCTGTTTTAAAATCAGATACTGTCCCCTTTCAATGAGTGCATGGGACAGGGGCAACCTATATTTATTTTCCTGGTCAAATCGTCCCCAATTCACCTGATAGGGAGAGAGAGGTTTGTGTTTGTCTGTCTGTCTGTCTGTCTGTGTGTTTTTGTCTTTAAGCCAGTGATGCCAACATATGTTTGGTTGCTGGTTTTCGTGGGTTTGTTTGTTTGCTTGTTTTTTTTTAGAAGGGTCATGTGTATGTAGACTTCAATGAGCCAGAGGCTGAACCAAAGGGGGAGAATGATGATTTTTATTTTTTAAAAAATATATTTTATTGATATTTTTAGAGAGAGGAAGGGAGAGGGATAGAGAGTTAGAAACTTCGATGAGAGAGAAACATCCATCAGCTGCCTCCTGCACACTCCCTACTGGGGATGTGCCCACAACCAAGGTACATGCCCTTGACCGGACTGGAACCTGGGACCCTTGAGTCCGCAGACTGAGGCTCTATCCCAGGGGTGGGCAAACTTTTTGACTCGAGGGCCACAATGGGTTCTTTTTTTTTTTTAAATATATTTTATTGATTTTTCACAGAGAGGAAGGGAGAAGGATAGAGAGTTAGAAACATCGATGAGAGAGAAACATCGAACAGCTGCCTCCTGCACATCTCCCACCGGGGATGTGCCCACAACCCAGGTACATGCCCTTGACCGGAATCGAACCTGGGACCTCTCAGTCCGCAGGCCGACGACGCTCTATCCACTGAGCCAAACCGGTTTCGGCCACAATGGGTTCTTAAACTGGACCTGAGGGCCGGAACAAAAGCATGGATGGAGTGTTTGTGTGAACTAATATAAATTCAAAGTAAACATCATTACATAAAAGGGTACGGTCTTTTTTTTTTTTTTTTTTTTAGTTTTATTCATTTCAAACGGCCCGTAGTTTGCCCACGGCTGCTCTATCCACTGAGCCAAACCCGTTAGGGCGAGAATGATGATTTTTAAAAAGGGAACATCCCCAGAGGAACCTCATCTGGAGACCGACTGAACGTATGTTTGCCAACCGCCCTTTCTCCATGATGAACTTCCACGAGAGCCCGAGCTACCCGATTCGTGGGGGAACCGCCCCACTCAGAATGGCCCCAAACAGCCCCAGAGGCTGGCAGAGATGCCTCTCGCTCTCGGGCTCGCTACCCATGTGTCTCTGTAGATGGGGAACCGGGCCGCGGTAACTTGAGAGTCCCCTTTTGGGGGGTACATACTCACCAACACGTGGGAGAAATGAGACTCAGGGGATCCCTCCAGGGGAGAAAAAAAAAGAGGGTAATGTTCTTTGGCAACCTAGCCCGGCCCCCGCTCTAAAGCAGACCATGGAGAGCTTTGGCCATTTCCTGGCACCAGGGTTGAATGCTACCCACGCTGTGTGCAGGGTTGAGCCGAGAGAGGCGATTGTGGAAGAGCACCTAAATAGACGGGGCGGGAGGCCAGGGTGGGGGTGGGGGTGGGGGGAGGCTACAGGAGAGCAGAACTGGGCCTTGGGCCTCACAAACTCAGAGACCCAAAGTAACCGCCAAAGATGGTCTGAAATGAAAACTCTTGTCACTAAAAGCAGTGGATGGCAGGTAGCCATTTGCTAATCTGGAATCTTCCCTGCTTTGACCAAAGTCCACCTTTACCTTCACTAATCCCGTCTTTGGCCCAATAGGAGAAGTATATGCCTTTGGAATGTCAGAGGCACGCCCGTCTTTCCAGACCCCTGACCTGAGGGTTGAGAGGAAGGGAGCTGGGGTGGGGGATGGGGAGTAGAGGGTGGGGTAGGGAGCAAGCGGGAAGGGAGGAGGTCAGGGCGATTCATTCCAATGGATCTCTCTCCGAGGCTTCATTCAAATGCAGAAAGCTCTCCGGTGACGTCAGGGCCTCAGACCTCGCCTCGGGCTCTATGAGTCCCTCCCCTCAGGCCCGCAGCTCACCAACTTGAGGGAGGGAAGGAGGCTGTTTGAGAAACCGGCCCGGCCTGTCCGGGTGGAAAAGAGTGCCCTCTACCTGCCAACCCAGGAACCAGCCCTCACCCGTTTGGGAATCCCGCGAGGGAGTGGGGAGCCGGAGGGAGGGGTTTGAGGGGCGTGAGTCCAGGGTCCAAGGCGAAGATCAACAGTAGATCTCGGTGTCTTAGATCCCCTAGTTGGAGAGGCATAGGTAGGAGTGGAGCGATGAGGGCCCCGGGGAGGCCTGGTGAGGGATGATTTGACTCAATAACCCCTGGTCACCAGACCGGCCAGCACACTCTGCTCCAGTTGCCGGTTTTTATCATCCATCCCTCCACCCCCGCGCCCCACCCCCCACGGCTCACACCGCTCCAAGTGTGCCACTCACGACAGACACCCTTTTATCATTCATCTTTAACTTCCCCGTGGACGGACGGACGAACGGATGGATGAATGGATGTGTTAACATAAAAAAATAATCAAATCTGTGGAGAATGTCTGTGAGTTCATTTGAGGCAATTGCCAGGAAGCAGATTCTCAACATATTGGGATAACACTCCGTAGAATGGAGGGTGTGTGTGTGTGTGTGTGTGTGTGTGTGTGTGTGTTAACCTTGTTGTATACATGTCAAGCAAAAGAGGAGATGTAAGTGGTTGGTGATAGATGAGGGAGGCCAGAGAAGGCAAAGCGGGGTGTGTGTGTGTGTGTGTGTGTGTGTGTGTGTGTGTGTGTGTGTGGTGGTGTTGGAAACCTCTGGGATTGGATAAAAATTAAAATAAAATGACAGACACATACTTCTCTTACTTAGGTTGGTGTAGGATAAGTAACGGTCAGCAATGTACTCAATAAAAATGAGGGGATTTAACAAGGAAAATTACACCCTAGCCGGTTTGGCTCAGTGGATTTAGAGCGTCGGCCTGCAGGCTAAAGGGTCCCAGGTTTTATTCAGGCCAAGGGCACATGCACAGGTTGCGGGCTGGATCCCCAGCGATCCCCCCCCCCCCCCCCCGGCCCCACCTCCCAGTAGGGGGTGTGCAGGAGGCAGTGGATCAATGATTATCATCTTTCATCCTCTCTGTCTCTCTCTCTCTCCATCTTTGAAATCAATAAAAACACTATAAAAAAGTAAAAGATTGACCTTGGTCAGGGAAGGTAGCGGCCTAGGACATGACTACTCACCATCACTGTTTGTTAAACTTTTAATTTCCGTCCATGGATGCATGGATGGATGGATGGATGGATGGATGGATGGATGTGTCCTCCCTCAATCCCTCCCTCCCTCCCTCCCTCCCTCCCTTCCTCCCTCTGCCCACCCGTCCGCTCACCCGCTTTCCACGGGAAATCCTCAGTCTCATATCACACACTCACTGGTGATTTCACTCGCTGCCTCCTTGCTCCCCGTGAAAAAGAGGAAGGAAAATGGACAAACCTGAAAGAGCCCCAGAGGCGGCAACTGTGAAGCAAGTGCACGCACATGTGTGCGTGTGCGGCATTTGTCAACAACGTAAGAAATGTTCCAACCTGTGAAGAATTTCTGTGAGTGTCTTTCAGCCAAACTGTTCAGAAATGTCGCACACACGGCGAGAAGCACAATCTCAACGGTGGGAGATGATGTTCTGAGGCATGGCAATGTCGCCGCCCCCCCCCCCTATTTTATACACTCCAATCCAAAGAGGAGACCGTACGTGGGTCACATGAAATCGACTGGTGACATTTTAGGGAGGCGGGAGAAAGCAAAGCGCCCCCCCCCCCCCCCACACACACACACACACGAGTCCTCTCATTGGGCGAACCACCGTGACTCTAAAGTCGTGATGCTCACCCCGGGAGTTGTATTAAAAATCAAGCTAAAGGAGTGTGATTGTAAACTGTAGGCTTATCAAAGGTTCAAAGGAGGTCTGTGTTTACCACCATTGAAAGAAAACAAACCAAGAAAGAGATCAAGGGTCAAAACAGCCTCTCTTGGACTGGGAGTGAGAGAGCTCTTGCATCTGTCCAAGAGGGTCATCGGCAGTGTGCAAAGCCAGGGTTCAGCAACAGGGGATATTTTCTTCCTGTCAGGGATCCTGCGAAGTCTCCATGACAGTAAGTGGGTGGGTGCTGTCATTGAAAAGGCTAGGTGAGCAGGGAGAGCTATGGCATTTACAGGCATACTCTATCTACTTTTCCTTTCACAGCATTTACACAATGCATTAATGTTTAGTTTTGAACGGCATTACTTCTTGAGTCTCCTCCTCCTCCTCCTCCTCCTCCTCCTCCTCCTCCTCCTCCTCCTGCAGCAGCAGCAGCAGATGGCTGTTGTTTCCAATTCTTTGGTTGATGCTCAGGTGTAGGACGAATGTATGTATGTATGTATGTATGTATGTATACTGTGTGTGAGCCCCAGGATGGACAGAATCTCGGGGGGGGGGGGGCGGCGAGTGGAATAGACTGGAGTGGAGTGGAGGAGATCAGGAACAAGAGGAAGGGATAGAGTTGGAGGGAGGCAGGAGGGAAGCTGGGGAAGAGAGAATGACAAAATGCCAAAGGACCTCGTTAGTTAATGACACCGGGCATGGCTATTATTCTGAGTTTTTTGTTTGTTTTCCTCGAATGCCACCTACGCAGAAAACAATCTGTGTGAAGTTAAACTAAGGTCACCCAAACAAGAATAAAAACTACCCATTGACTGCAAGGCTATGTAGTAGGTCGCCCACTGCTTGCACTTGGCAGAGACTCAAATCTGAGGCAAGGGGTATTAGCGGGGAAGCTGGAGTAGAAGAGGGAGAGGTGTGTGACGTATTCCATGAGGTGGAGCACATTTGCACACCCCCCCCCACCCCCCGCCTTGGAACGAAGTTTAGGGGGTCTGTGGGGGCGGAAGGGCTGAAAAAGTAGAGGAAAAAAGGAAGGAAGGAAGGAAGGAAGGAAGGAAGGAAGGAAGGAAGGAAGGAAGGAAGGAAGGGAAAGAAAGAAGAAAGGAAGGAAAGAATAAGAAAAAGAAAGAGGAAAGTCCTCAGTTCAGTCCTGACTATGAGTTTCTGGGGCATGGCATGGCACGGCACGGCACACCCGGTCGGTCACCGCCAGTGGTGTGGTTTGTGGTCCACTTCAGTCCATCTAATACCTTTCCTGGCTGGGGAGAGTTCCTATGGATCACAAGGACAAACCCAAAGGACGACAAAGTTCAGAATGCCCAATTCACGTCTGCCCATTTCTACATGACAAAGCCATCCATAGTGTCCAAGTGACGTGACCTGCATTTTTCATGTCTGGAAAAGAAGTTTCCATTTGAGGTACAGGTACTGCTTTGTGTTATTTATAATTGATGTGCCTCCATCCAAAGTGGTAGTATGGCGATCCACTGTCTTC
>NW_027669676.1:105000-155000 GCF_964212035.1 Myotis nattereri
ACGCCGGCCCCGGCCCGGCGGGACCCTCCCCCGACTCGGAGGGGGGAGGCGCGGGCCACGGTAAGGCACAGCTCCGTCGCCGCTCGGCCCCTCAAAGCCGGCGCGAGAGGGGCCCGAGCGCACAAGCACAGGGGCGGCTGACCGAACGCGCTTCCAGAGGAGGGGCGGCGGCTGGGGGGTCCGGTACCCCAAGGCACCCTCTCGGATCGCTAGAGAAGGCTTTCTCACCGAGGGCGTGTCGTCCCCCAACCCCAGCAGAAACACCCCACCGGGCCCGCGGAGCCACGAGGAGACACTTCCGAGGGAACACAGGGGGGGGCCCGGGAGAGGAACCCGAACGGGACAGGGTCAGAGCACAGGGTGTACACGCAAACGAGCGCACGCGATAGGGGCCGTCGAGAGAGAGAGAGAGCGCGCGGGAGGAGCGAGCCCGTGCCGCCTCTGGGCTTCGTCCTCTTGCCTCACCGGGGGCCTCCGTCCACAGTTAGCTAAAAGAGAGCCCGCGGTGTCGCGTCGGGAACACCGGCACGACGCAAGGAAAAAAAAACAAAAAAAACCAGCAACGGAAGAACAGGCGGCAGCAAAAAAAAAAAATTCAACTCTCACGGTCAGCCAGCGGCCGGCACCCGCTGACTCGGCCCCGTCGCGGTCGCCCGCGCGGCACACGTTGCGAGGGCCCGGCCCCCCTCCCGCGAGGGGGACGGGCGTGCCTTCCCCTTACCCGGACAGACTCCCCCGGGGCTCCCCCCTCCGGCGCACCGCCGACAGCGGCGGCCCGGATGGGGGCGCACGCGGGGAGCGGGAAACGACACCACCAGCTCGGCCTCGGGCACCTGCAGGACGTCCCGGAGCGCTCCAGGGGCACCCACCGAGAGCCAAGGCGAAACAGCGACCGCACGCCCAACGGGGGAGGCACGTGCGGCGCGACGACGGGACACCCCCTCCCCGCCGCGGGGAAGGGCGCCCGCGACAGCGGCAAGCCGGGAAAGGCGAGCGGAGGGTGTCCGCTGCGTCATAGAGACCACGGGCGTGACACCGAGGTCGGGCCGGGTTCCGCACCCCTTCCCCTTCCACGCACCGCCGTCGGACGGGGGAGGAGGAGAGGAGAGGGGCCCGCGGACAGAGCGAGAAGAGCGGTCCCATTCGCCAAGGAATGCCCGTCCCTCGCCTGGCGCGGCTTAGGCCCGGCCCGGGAGAGCGCGACGTCACCACATCGATCGGTCGGCAACAGAAAACGGGGCGGGGAGCCGCCAGCGAGGCAGCCCCCCCTGCGAGAAGAAGGGAAACGAGGCGGGGACAACCGTCCGGAACACGAGCCTGCGCTTCAGCCTCGCCACGTAAGCCCTTCGCCCTCTCCTCACGCAGAGGAGGGAGAGGGGCACGGTCCGCCGGGTCGGGGCCCGAGACGTACAGAAGCCGGCGCGCGCAGGCCCGAGGCGTACGGCTTTCGCTCGCGCGGCCCGGACGCGGGGGAGACAGGCTTCGGGTCGCGGCCGAGAAGCTCCCGGGGACACCCCCCCGCCGTCCAATCACCCGAGGACAGCGTGCCCACAGTCATCTCGTGGTACAAAATGCCAACTTTAGGCAAAACATGGACGGTGCCCGGTGTCGGGGGCCTCTGTGTACAGATCACGCCGCACTCCCGGAAGCGAGTCGCGGCCACCAGAGACCCCACGGGACCCCATCGCCACCAAAGAAGGGCGGGGGGGGGGGGCAAGAGAAAGGGACGGGGCTATCTGGTCGACCCCCCACCCCCCACCCCAAAGCCCGTTAAGAGCGTGCCTCGGACAGGCGGCAGCAAGAGGAGAGGGCCGGGCCGTCCACGGCCTCACCTCACCACTTGGCACGCGCGGGCAACGGCCCGGTCAAACGCGCTTCCGAATCGGGACTTTGAAAAAATTCCGCGGGGCGCCTAGAACCACCGTGTCAACGGAAGGCCCGGCCACGGCATCGGCCCAAGCCCGCTCGCGGAAAAAACCAAGAACCGTATCTGACGACCGGGGCCACGCGTGCGCCCGTACCGACCCGCCTCGCCCTCCGCCGCCCTCCACGCACCGCCCGTGCCGGGCCCCACCTACGGAGCTCCGAGACTCGGATAACGGCCACAAAGTCGAGCCCGGTGACCGCGGCACACTCGGGCACTCGCACGCCCGTGCAGTCGGGTAGACCCCTGAACGCGCGCACGCTCCCGCCTCCGGATCGGGACTTTGAAAAATTTCGCGGAAGGCGCCTCTGACGGACGGACGGACGGACGGACGGACGAACCCGCAGGAGCGGGCGCGGACACACGGCACGGGTCGCCCGGCACCTCACGCAGGCACGCGCCCGCGCCGAAATCAATACAAGCGGGAGTGGGGGGGGGGGGCGCCTCGGGCAGGACGGCGTCCCGGCGCAAGCCACCCTCTCCGGCTACGCCCGCGGCGGCGGCCCCGGTCGGTCCCCGCGGAGGGGCGACAGCGAGTGCCGGGCCACCCGTCCCGGCGGCGGCGGCGGCGGCGGCGGCGGCGGCGGCGGCGGCGGCGGGCACTCACGCCTTCAATGGCCCCGCAGGTCCAATCTCCGGAGAACCGGACAGGCACCGACGGAGCGGCGCGAGGCAACCTCTGCGGCTACGCCCGCGGCGGCGCCGGCGGCGGCGGCGGCCCCGGTCGGTCCCCGCGGAGGGGTAACAGAGTGCTGGTCGACCCGTCCTAGCCGTCCACCACCGCGGCGGCGGCAGCCACTCACTCCTTCAGCATTGCTGCAGGTCCAATATCCGGAGAACGGGCCGGGCACCGACAGACCGGCGCCGCCGGCACGATCTCGACAGCGCCGCCGGCACCCTGGAAGTTGGCCTCGGGCACTGCAGCCGCTTCCCCTCCCTAGATGCTCCGCAAGGAAGAAACGATATAAAAGCGGCCGCCAGGTGGCTCCCGACAACCGGCGCGAACCTCAGCGGGACGGATCCGGATCTCGGGCCGGCAAGGGCGTCCTGCCGCCCGCCCGGAGGGCCGATCGCGTCCCCGGTCCCCACCCCCAACCCCCTCCGGGACGGCACGGCGCCACCGAACGCGGGGGCGGGCGGGGGGCAGGGGGGGGGGGTGCCTAGGATAATCTTTTTCGGAGGATGACCGGAACAAACACGGGGGCGGGCCGGGCCATTCGAAAGTGAAACTTCCACCACCACCACCACCACCACCCCCCACACACACACACCCCGCAGGCCCAAGACGTCCCGGCGCCTGCCTCCCTCTCTCCCTCTCTCCCTCTCTCCCTCTCTCCCTCTCTCCCTCTCTCCCTCTCTCCCTCTCTCCCTCTCTCCCTCTCTCCCTTCCCGGAAGACATAACACAAACTTTTTAATAAATATTTTATTGATCTTTTACAGAGAGGAAGGGAGAGGGATAGAGAGAAACATCCACGAGAGAGAAACATCGATCAGCTAGCTGCCTCCTGCACACCTCCTACTGGGGATGTGCCCGAAACCAAGGTACATGCCCTTGACCGGAATCGAACCTGGGACACACACACACACACACACACACACACACACACACCCCGAGTCCGCAGGCCAACGCTCCATCCACTGAGCCAAACCAGTTAGGGCACAAAAACATTTTTGCCACCTGGGAGCTGAAACCTAAATGAGGCAGTACTCACGGATCGGATCGTGTCATCTAATCTCTCTCTCTCTCTCTCTCTCTCTCTCTCTCTCTCTCTCTCTCATTGAAATTATTGGGGAGACACCGGTTCATAAAACCATACGGGTTTTAAAATAAAATAAAAAATGAATAAATCAGATATGAATAAATAGGAATCTTTGTATGGAACTAAACAAAAAACAACAACAGAAACATACAGGTTATTCCAGTGGACAACTCAAGAAAATATCATCTGAATACATACATACCACATCCAGTGCTCAAGCAGGAAGCGTCATCGGAATGCTAGGGCAAAAACATCTATTTTTTTAAAAGGCTCCCGAAGAATAAACAAGCAACTGGAACAACATCTCTCTCTCTCTCTCTCTCTCTCTCTCTCTCTCTCTCTCTCTCTCTGTCTCTCTCTCTCTCTCCTCTCTCTCTCTCTCTCCCACTCCCTCCCTGCCTCCCTCCCTCTCTGAAATCAATGAAAATATATTTTTTTAAAAGATCAGGAATCAGTGTAGAACGGCATGTGAAAACACTTGGCATTCACTTCTAAATGGCAGGAAACAGAGTGATAGTGTTCGAAAAAACTTGGAAATCACAGCTATATAAAGCAGCACACTGTAGAACAAACATTATTTGACACCACTTGGAATTCACGTCTAAATGGATGGAAGCGATCTAAAATTGTTTGCAAGCACGTCAAAATCACTGATCTAGATTAGGAAACAGTGTACGACGGTGTTGGGCAACACTTGGGAATCACTTCTAAAGTGCAGGACACTGTGCAGCAGTTTTGGAAACCACTTGAAATTCACTTCCAAATGTCAGGAGACGGTGCAAAAGTTTTTGAAAACACTTGGAAGTCACTGGTAGCGTTCTAAGATGCCAGAGAGGAAAATGTCACCGAGGCCAAAATCTTACCTCCACCTTCTTAGGGTTTGTGGAGGAGGCGGCCCTGCAAAATTCACCTGACACGGGGGGGGGGGGGGGGGGGGGGGAGGCCGGGAGACATGAGGGCAAGTGTCTGATATGACAAGGGGAGCGCTCCTAAGGAGAGCGTGGAAGAGCCGGAGAGGTGGCAAAACATCCACGCTTTTTCATACTGGGTTGAAAGGAGAGAGGCAATTGTGGGAAAGCCACTAACTAGGCGGGGAGGCAAAAGGAGAGATGAGGGAGGCCCGTTCCTACAGATCCCTCTGCCGCTCGGCTGGCTTCCCGTTTCTTACACTGCCTAAAGTGCGAAAAACAAGTCCCCGTGTGCGCTCGTCATCTCTCCCCCCCACCCCACCCCCTCGATGTTTACGTCCAGTTGGAGTCTTTTTTGCCATCTGGCCACTTTGCGGTGGCGGCATAGTCACTTAAGGAAAGAAAGGAGAAGATCGGGTTGGTTCCAGGCACGGAATTGTGCCAGAGGCCCGGGTGGGGAGGGGGGGGGGAGAGACAGGAGTCAGTCACTGAGCGGCCCCCAACGTATTTCTAAGACAGTGAGCGACTCTGGCAAGGGCATGCGGTAGGAGGAGAGCAGCTGGAGTTCTGTTTGTTGGCTGGGGGCTTGCAGGGGATGGGGAGGGCCTGGGGTCCGTTTGCTCCTTTGTTTATGTCATTTTATTTCTTTTTCTTTCTTTCTCTGTTTTTTGTGTGGTTTTTTTTGAACAAAGGTGAAGAACTCTTCGGGTGTAGGTATTTCTGCAAGAAAGCCTGGCAGGACAGGACACGGGGGTATGCGGGCCAGGCCAGTCCATTGACCTGAAAACCCAAAGGATCTGTAGTGGCTCTGACTAGCGCCCTTCCTTTTAGAAACAGGAAGACAGGGGAGTTTATCTCGGGGTCCCTCCCTCTCCTCTCCCCCCCCCCCCCCACACAGACACACTCACACACACACACACACACACACACACACACACTCGCACACCGGGCCCACCAGTGGCACCCGAGTAGCAAGAGGTTTCTAGAATGAACTGAGTTTCAGGGCCCAGCCAGCCAGCCACCCAGCAGCAAGGGAAACACCATATAAAAACGGCCGCCAGGTGGCGCGCGAACACCAGCGAGAACGTCAGTGGTGCAGCTCCGGGGCCGTGGGCCCGGCCAGGGCAAGCGCCCCGCCGCCGCCCGCTGTGTGTGTCTTTTGGGGGAGGAGGGTGGCAGGGGGCACGGGTGGCCGGGGCCCCGTGGTGGGCGGCCGGCGGGGCGTCCACCACCTGGGGTTTCCCCAGGAAGGCCCCGCGCACGCGCGGCCTGGCAGAGGAAGGGGGACTGGAAAAGTTTTTTTTTGGGGGGGGGGGCCTGACAGAGGACCGAGAGGACGTACCCGGAACACTTTTTGGGGCCCGAGACCCTTAAAACCTCAATCCGGGGGAGTCTAAAACCCTAAACCCGGCGAGTATTCACAGGGCAACAATGGAGAAATCATTTTCTCTTCTTGTTTCTTTTCATTTTTTTTTTCTTTTTCGGAATTGAATTTATTGGGGGAGACATCGGTGAATAAAATGAAATGGAATGCAATAGGATAACATAAAAGGTGTAAATACATAAGCCTTGCATTGTGGGTGAAAAGGGGCCACATGTTGCCCTGCCCGCCTTGACTCAGTGGATAGAGCGTCAGCCTTAACTGTACGGTAAATGAATATTTATCTTTTTTATATGTATTTTATTGATCTTTTACAGAGAGGAAGGGAGAGGGACAGAGAGTTAGAAACATCGATGAGAGAGAAACATCGATCAGCTGCCTCCTGCACATCTCCTACTGAGGATGTGCCCACAACCAAGGTACATGCCCTTGACCGGAATCGAACCTGGGACCCTTGAGTCTGCAGGCCAACGCTGTACCACCGAGCAAAACCGGTTAGGGCGGGTCACATGTCTTTGGACTAGTGAATGACAAGAGGTGACTAGTCACTTCCCTTTTTTCCAGTGCCCTCAGGGCACAGCCCAGGGTCCCAGGGCAGAGACCACAGATTCCCTCATTGTTACTGTTGTCATGTTAATTGTTGACCTCCCGGCTCACTATCATTTTACAGTTTACCAAATCCCCCCGCCCCCCCCCCCCCACCCCCCCGCCCACCTCCCTCATCTATCACCACTGGATTTCATGGAACCCACTGGTCAACATCAGGAAAGAGTGTAGAACAGTGTTTGAAACCACTTACAAGTCTCATCCTTGGATGGTGATTTATAAAAATAGGTCAAAGACATGGTTGTGGACTTTGGGCTTTGCTGTGCTGTGTATCTATGCAGAGGCAGGGTGCTCTTAAACTCCTATGTGATGACTTAAGTTTATCCTTCACCCCTGGTCTGGCCTCCGGACTTTGTTATCTAGGCCTTGGAAAGGCTTCCTCCATGCCTTGAAAAGAATAGATTTTTAATTCCTTGAGATTCTGCTTCCCGGCAATTGCCGACAGTCTGTTTCAAATAAACTCATCCCAAAAATTATTTACAGATTTGAGTGTTTCTCAGGTTAATGGTATGGAACTCCAAGAAAACACACACACACACACACACACACACACACACACACACACACACACACAAGTTTTTCAAGTGTACAACTCAACGAAACATCACCTGAATACAGCGCCCAAAGTATAAAGTCTCTTTGTGTCACCATTTACCTCCCCCCCACCCCCCAGTTTCTTTCTCTTTGGCTTTCTTTTGTGTTCTCCCCTTCCACTACCACGCACCACCCCAATTCTATTATTTTCAACATAGGGAGGAGGCCTTTCCAAGGCCTACAAACAAAGCAACAAAGCCAGGAAGCCATACAGGCAATAAACGATAACCTGGACCACATCTGCCATTGCCTATGTGTATATATATATATATATATGTTATATATATATATATATATATATATATATATATATATATGTTATATATACGTGTGTGTGTGTATAAATATAAATATATATATATATATATATATATATATATATATTCACAAGAAAGCCCAAAGACAACAAGCAGGTGGGTGTGGGGAACATTGGTGCAAAATCATGTGGTTGTGGATTTTAGCGTGACTCACCTTTTGAATGACAAGAAAGTGGGGGGGGGGCGCCCTGTAGTATGTGTGTTTGAAATGAGGTAAACCTGGATGAGGCCTTGTCCATGAAATGTACAAAATCAAGCAGTTTGGCCCTGGACCGGTGGCTCAGTTGGCTAGAGCGTCTTCCCTTATGCCACTGTTTGTGTGTTTGATCCCCAAACTGGGCACATACAGGAAGCAACGGAGCCCTGGCTGTTGTGGCTCAGTTGGTTGAGCTTCATCTTGCGCATTGAAAGGTCACCGATTCCTTTCCAGGTTGGGGCACATGCGCAGGTTTCAGGCTCAATTCCCAGCTGGGGTATGTATTGGAGGCAACCGATAGGTATTTCTCTCTCTCTCTCTCTCCCTCCCTCCCTCACTCCCTCCTTCCCTAAAATCAATAATATATATATATATATATATATATATATATATATATATATATATATATTGCTGTTAATCCTCACCCGAGGATATTTTTCCATTGATTTTTAGGGAGAGTGGAAGAGACAGAGCAAGACAGAAGGAAACATCGATGTGAGAGAAACACGTCAATTGGTTGCCTCCAACCAGGGCCAGGGCCCAAAGAACCTGCCACCAAGGTCCATGACCTTGGCCGGAATCGGACCTGGGATCCTTTGGTCCACAGGCTGGCCAACGCTCAATGCGCTGAACCAAACAGGCTAAGGGGGGAGAAAATTATATATATATATATATATATATATATATATATATATATATATATATACTGTACCCAGCCACGCATTGCTGTGGCTCAGTCTGGTTAAAAGGAAAAGAAAGAAAAGAGAAAGCACACGTTTCTAATACATTTAATTTCACCATGCCTGTGGGTATACAACATTCTGTGTTGTTCCATTGTCTGTGCAGATATAGAGATTGTCTGGTTTGTCGACTCTAGAACACGCAACATATAATTGTCCATGTGAGAAGCAATCCACGTCTAGAGCTAAACCGCACAATTCTAAAGATTTGCCATGAGCTTTGTTGATGGTGATTGCAAACGCCAATCGAATTGGGAATTGCAATCTCTTAAATTGAAATGGCATATCTGTTGGAATCATAGGAATGCGAGGAATGAGGACATCTTCACCTTTGAAAGGTCCTGTCAAGATGGTTGCTTCTACGACATTGCTCATTAATTTTTTTACTGCAAGCCGCGTGCCTGTCAAAGCTTTGGCTGTTTGACATTTCGCAACATGGCAATTGGCACGCCGATTTTCAATTACAGTACGTGCGGTGGCATCCCTGGCAGATCGAGTGAATTCAAAAATTCTGTTGGATAATTAACCGCTTCATCTGCTTCCACAACAGTGTCGACGGACTTGTATGTGACTGCCTCGCTTTGAATGTTAGACTGAATGATATTCTTAAGTCCGTAGGCGTCTTTGTTCTTGGCCGCAAGAATAGCTCATTCACTCAGCCAATCGTGATTCTTATCATTGGTTTGAATATTGGGAAATACTTTTTCAACCAATTCTTCTTTTGACGTCACTAAATTGCAGAAGTTATGAGGCAATGAGATGCGTCCTGAGTTCAGATCAACCGGCACCTTTTCGTTCCCAATTCCCAGCAATTGATGTGAGAATATCTCAGCTGATCGATCGTTTTGCAGCTGGACACGCATATTTTTGGTTAATTTTATCTACAATCTATAATTGTAAACAGAAACATTGAAATGGAATCGTAAAATATTTAGTATAGCGTGTGTTGCTTTTACGTCCAACAGATGGCGCTGTTTTTAAAAAAGAGCATGTTTTTACCTGGCACAGGTGTGACATCTATATAATAGTAGGTATACAGGTATATAAAAACACGCGCGTATTCGAATGCAACATTGTCTCAAAATTTCAAAGCAATCGGTGAAGAACTTTCGGAGATTTAAGATTTTGAACAAACGAATATTTGCATTTTTATTTATATATATATTTAAAGGCTACCGACGAATGAATAAACAATCTCCCTCCCTCCCTGCCTCCCTCCCTCCCTCCCTCCTCTCCTCCCTTCCACTCTCTCTTTATTTTCCCCACTCTCAAAAAAAAAAAATAAAAATAAAAATAAAAAACTAGCCCTAGCTGGTTTGGCTCAGTGGATAGAGCCAAAAGGTCCCAGTTTCGATTCCGGTCAAGGGCACATGCCCGGGGTTCGGGCTCGATCCCCAGTACGGGGTGTGCAGGAGGCAGCCGATCCATGATCCTCTCTTATCGTGGATGTTTCAACCTCTCCCTCTCCCTTCCTCTCTGAAATCAATAAAAAAATATATATTTTAAAAAACACATCAAGCCCTAGCCGGTTTGGCTCAGCGGATAGAGCATCAGCCTGCGGACTGAAGGGTCTCGGGTTCCATTCTGGCCAAGGGCACATGCCCGGGTTGCAGGCTCAATCCCCAGTAGGGGGCGTGCAAGAGGCAGCCGATCCATGATCCTCTCTCATCATGGATGTTTCAGTCTCTCTACCTCTCCCTTCCTCTCTAAAATCAATAAAGAAAGACATTTTTAAAAAAATACATCAGGAATCAGTGTAGAGCAGTGTTTGACAACACTTGGGACTCACTTCTGACAGGCTGGAAACTATATGAAAGTGTTTGAAAGCACTTTGAAGTCACTGCTCAACATGAGAACCTGTGGAGAGCAGCGTGTGACCAAACTTGGGAGTCGCTGCTGAAGTGCAGTCGGCACGCTGACAAACGGCAGGAGACGGTGCAAACGTGTTTGAGAACACTTGGAAGTCACTCGTAGCGTTCTCAGATGCCAGAGAGGAAAATGTCACCGAGGCCAAAATCTTACCTCCACCTTCTGAGGGTTTGTGGAGGAGGCGGCCCTGCAAAATTCACCTGACACACAGGAGAGAGAGAGAGAGAGAGAGAGAGAGAGAGAGAGAGAGAGAGAGAGAGAGAGAGACACGAGGGCACCGTTTTCTTTTTTGTTTTCCTCAAGTGTCTGCTGTGTGACACGGGGAGCGCTCCTAAGGAGACCATGGAAGAGCCGGAGAGGTGGCAAAACATCCACGCTTTTTCATACTGGGTTGAAAGGAGAGAGGCGATTGTGGGAAAGCCACTAAGTAGGCGGGGAGGCGAAAGGAGAGATGAGGGAGGCCCGTTCCTACAGATCCCTCTGCCTCTCGGCTGGCTTCCTGCCTGAAGTGCACAAAACGAGTCCCCGTTTGCACTCGTCGTCGTCGTCGTCGTCGTCGTCGTCTCCCCCCCCCCCCCCTCCCCTCGATCTTTAGGTCCAGTCAGAGTCTTTTTTTTGCCATCCGGCCACTTTGGAATATTGTCTCTGGCTCGCCTGAGCGGCTGGGGTGGCGGCATAGTCACTTAAGGAAGGAAAGGAGAAGATCGGGTTGGTTCCAGGCACGGAATTGTGCCAGAGGCCCGGGCGGTGGTGGGGACAGGAGTCAGTCACTGAGCGGCCCCCAACGTATTTCTAAGGCAGTGAGCGACTCTGGCAAGGGCATGTGGTAGGAGGAGAGCAGCTGGAGTTCTGTTTGTTGGCTGGGGGCTTGCAGAGGATGGGGAGGGCCTGGGGTCCGCTTGCTCCTTTGTTCATCTTTCTTTCTTTCTTTCTTTCTTTCTTTCTTTCTTTTCTTTTCTTTTTCTTTTTTTAAACAAAGGTGAAGAACTCATCGGGTGTACGTATTTCTGCAAGAAAGCCTGGCAGGACAGGACACGGGGGTATGCGGGCCAGGCCAGTCCATTGACCTGAAAACCCAAAGGATCTGTAGTGGCTCTGACTAGCGCCCTTCCTTTAAGAAACAGGAAGACAAGGGAGTTTATCTCGGGGTCCCTCCCTCTCCTTCCCCCCCCCCCCCCCACCCACACACACACTCACACTCACACACCGGGCCTACCAGTGGCACCCGAGTAGCCAGAGGTTTCCAGAATGAACTGAGTTCCAGGGCCCAGCCAGCCAGCCACCCAGCAGCAAGGGAAACACCATATAAAAACGGCCGCCAGGTGGCGCGCGAACACCAGCGAGAACGTCAGTGCGGCGGCTGCGGGGCCGTGGGCCCGGCCTGGGCAGGCACCCCGCCGCCCGCTGTGTGGAGGGGGTGGCAGGGGGCAAGGGTGGCCGATCTCCTCCCCGCCCCCACCTCTCCAGTGGGACCGTGTCGGCCGGGGCCCGTGGCGGGCGGCGGGCGGCGGGGCGGGGCGTCCACCACCTGGGGTTTCCCCAGGAAGGCCCCGCGCACGCGCGCACGGCCTGGCAGCGGAAGGGGGACTGGAAAAGTTTTTTGGGGGTTGGGGCCTGACAGAGGACCGAGAGGACGTACCCGGAACACGTGTTGCGGCCGGGGCCCTTAAAACAACAACCCCGGGGGGAGTCTGAAGACCTAAAGGCGGCGAGTGATTCACGGGGCAACAATGGAGGAATCATTTTTGTTTCCTTTCAGTTATTATTTATTTTTCGGAATTGAATTTATTGGGGGACACATCGGTGAATAAAATGAGATGGAATGCAATAGGATAAAATGAAAGGTGTAAATGCATACGAAGCTTTGCATTGTGGATGAAAAGGGGCCACAGGCTAACCTGACCCACTCGGGGGAGGACTGGCCTGGCCTGGCCTTGCAAACTCAGACACCTAAAGTGACCACCCAGGATGTTCTGAATTAAAAAAAAACAACAACAACAACAACAAAAAAAAACTTTTTAAAGTAGAAAGCGGTGTATAGTGACTGGGCAGTCACGCCCTAGGCCCGGTATCGCCCCTGAGAGAGATCACCTTTGAACTTACTGGCATCAGAGCCTATTGTCTTTCTATGACTCTAGGTCTTAGGGTCTAGGATCACATGTCTTTGGACTAGTGACTGTCCTGGTAACTAGTCACTTTCCTTTCTCCCAGTGTCCTCAGGGCACAGCCCAGGGTCCCAGGGTAGAGACCACAAATTCCCTCATTGCTACTGTTGTATATTTTTTAAAAAGCTAGGGACGCATGAATAAACAAGTGGAAAAACAATTCTCTCTCTCTCTCTCTCTCTCTCTCTCTCTCTCTCTCTCTCTCCCTCCCCTCCCCCGTCCCCCGTCCCCCCCCTCCCTGCCCCCTCCCTCTCCCTTCCACTCTCTCTTTAAACAACAACACCAACAACAACAACAACAACAAAAATCACGGCCCTAGCCGGTTTGGCTCAGTGGATAGAGCATTAGCCTGTGGACCGCGAAGCGTCCCGGGTTCGATTCCGGTCAAGGGCACATGCCTGGGTTTCGGGCTCGATCCCCAGTGTGGGGTGTGCAGGAGGAAGCTGACCGGTGATTCTCTCTCTCTCTCATCGTTCATGTTCTAGCACTCTCTCCCTCTCCCTTCCTCTCTGAAATCAATAAAGATAGATTAAAAAAAAAACAAAAGCCACAAATGTATTATTCCACCTTTATGTAGTAAAAAGTGTGCTTGTACGATGTTTTGTATTTCCTGTTATTAAAACAGTGAACTTAAAAGGGGTGCGGGGGGGGGGGGGGTGGTGAGATGGGAAGGAGGATAAAAGGGAGGGGTTGACCTTAGCCGTTTCAACATGGTGGTTGCCAAGTCACTGGAGCTAAAATGGCGGCTGCCTAAACTCCCTTTTTAAAAATATATATATTTTTATTGATTTCAGAGAGGAAGGGAGAGGGAGAGAGAGAGAGAGAGCTAGAAACATCCACGATGAGAGAGAATCATGGATCGGCTGTCTCTTGCACACCCCCCTACTGGGTATCGAGCCCACAACCCGGAAGGAAGCAGATTCTCAACATATTGGGATAACGCTCCGTAGAATGGAGGGTGTGTGTGTGTGTGTGTGTGTGTGTGTGTGTGTTTGTGTGTGTGTGTGAACCTTGTTGTATACATGACAAGCAAAAGAGGAGATGTAAGTGGGTTCCATGAACTCCGCTGGTGATAGATGAGGGAGGCGAGAGAAAGCAAAGCAGGGTGGGGAGTGGAGGGAAACCTCTGGGATTGGATAAAAATTAAAGTAAAATGATAGACACATACTTCTTCATACTTCTCTTACTTAGGTTGGCGTAGGATAGTTAATGGCCAGCAATGTACTCAATAACAATGAGGGGATTTAAAAAGGAAAATTACACCCTAGCCAGTTTGGCTCAGCGGAGATAGAGTGTCGGCCTGCGTACTAAAGGGTCCCAGGTTCCATTCGGGCCAAGGGCACATGCCCGGGTTTCGGGCTGGATCCCCAGAGGCCCCCCTCCCCCACGTTGGGGGTGTGCAGGAGGCAGTTGATCCATGATTCTCTGTCATCATTGATCTCTCTCTCTCTCTGTCTCTCTCTCTCTCTCGCTCTTCCTCTTTGAAATCAATCAAAGCACTAAAAAAAAAAAAAAGAAAAGAGAAAGATTGACCTTTGTCAGGGAAGGTAGCGGCCTAGGACGTGACTACTCACCATCACTGTTTGTTTGTTAAACTTTTAATTTCCGTCCATGGATGCATGGATGGATGGATGGATGTGTCCTCCCTCCCTCCCTCCCTCCCTCCGCCCACCCGTCCGCTCACCCGCTTTCCACGGGAAATCCTCAGTCTCATATCACACACTCACTGGTGATTTCACTCGCTGCCTCCTTGCTCCCCGTGAAAAAGAGGAAGGAAAATGGACAAACCTGAAAGAGCCCCAGAGGCGACAACTGTGAACCAAGTGCACGCACATGTGTGCGTGTGCGGCATTTGTCAACAACGTAAGAAATGTTCCAACCTGTGAAGAATTTCTGTGAGTGTCTTTCAGCCAAACTGTCCAGAAATGTCGCACGCACGCACGCACGCACGCCGGCAAGCACTATCTCAACGAACGGTTGGAGAGGATGTTCCCAAGAATGGCAATGTCGCCCCCCCCCCTTATTTTATGCACTCCAATCCAAAGAGGAGACCGTATGTGGGTTACATGAAATCCACTGGTGACATTTGAGGGAGGTGGGAGAAAGCAAAGTGGGCAAACCTCTGGGATTGGATGCAAAATAAAACGATGGACACAGACTTCTTTTACCTGGCTGGGTGGGTGTAGGATAGCTCATATACTCAATCATGAACTCGGTCGTCGTGACGAGGTTTGTGATATTGACAGAGCCGTGCCTGGGATTCCAGTGCTCCAGAAAAGATGGAAAATCCCCTTGACATTTCAAAGATGTGTGATTGTGGATGCGAGAAAGAAAGCGACAGACAGGCTCAGTCTAGGTCGAGATGGACCTCTGTCAGGGAGGATGCCGGCCTAGGACAGGATCACCCTCCCCCAACTGCTGTTAGCCTTGTGAGGCCACCGTGCATGGCCTCCCCGGAGCTTGTCAGGTTTAGTACAGTATGTGGTCCCTTTTCACCAACACCAGCACCACCCGACCACCAACACCACCAACACACATGCACACACACACACACACACACACACACTGACTCCGCTCATTGGGTGAAGCACCCGTGACTGACCCCGGGAGTTGTGTTAAAAATCAAGCTAAAGGAGTGTGAATGTAAACTGTAGGCTTATCAAAGGTTCAAAGGAGGTCTGTGTTTACCACCATTGAAAGAAAACAAACCAAGAAAGAGATCAAGGGTCAAAACACCCTCTCTTGGACTGGGAGTGAGAGAGCTCCTGCATCTGTCCAAGAGGGTCATCGGCAGTGTGCAAAGCCAGGGTTCAGCAACAGGGGATATTGTCTTCCTCTCAGGGATCCTGAGAAGTCTCCATGACAGTAAGGGGGTGGGTAGGGGGTGGGTGCTGTCGTTGAAAAGGCAAGGCGAGCAGGGAGAGTTCGATTCAGGTCAAGGGCTCATGCCTGCCCAGGTCATGGTCTCGAGCCCCACTAGGGGGCATGCAGGAGCTGGCCAATCCATAATTCTCTCTCATGGATGATGTTTCTATCTCTCTCCCTGGCTCCCTCTCCCTTCCTCTCTGAAATCAATGAAAATACATCATAAAAAAAAAAAAAAAAAAAAAGGAAGCATGTGTCTATCATTTTACTTTTTTAAAAAAATATTTTATTGATTTCAGAGAGGAAGGGAGAGAGAAAGAGAGAGAGAAACATCAGCGATGAGAGAAAATCGTGGACTGTCCGCCTCCAGCATGTCTCTCACAGCTAGGGCTATCATTTCACTTTTTATCCAATCCCACAGGACCCCCCCACCGCCACCGCCACTCCCCACCCCACTCCACCCCACCTTTGCCTGCCTCCCTCCCTCCCTCCCTCCCTCCCTCCCTCCCTCCCTCCTTTATTTATCACCAGTGGATTGTCTGTAACCCGCTTACATCTCCTCCTTGGATTGTCGTGTATAAAACAAAGTGCCGCCCCGGCCTGTTTTGGTCAGTGGGTAGAGCATCGGCCTGGGGACCCGAAGGGTCCGGGGTTCCAGTCCAGTCCAGGGCGCAGGCCCGGGTCACGGGCTTGATCCCCAGTAGGGGGTGTGCAGGAGGCAGCAGATGGGTGATTCTCTCTCATGGTAGATGCTTCTATGGCTCTCTCTCCCTCCCTCTCCCTTCCTCTCTGAAATCAATGAAGATATATTTTTAAAAGCCACACAAATGTATTCTTGCACTTCCATGTAGTAAAAAGCATACTTGTACAATGTTTCATACTTGCATTTTGTGTTATTAAAACAGTGACGGGCATGGGGGGAAGGGGAGTACTGGGCCGGCCCCGGGGGCGGGGGCGGGTGGGGGGGGGCGCAGCAAAGATGCTAAACTTCTGCGGGAGGCCGCCCCCCCCCCCCCCCCCGGACTGCACGCGGAGCGGAAAAGCATGTAGTCAGATTTGGCCTTCTTCAGGTTCCCGAGGGATCCGGCCAGATGCCAGAAGTGGGTGGGAAATCGTAGGAGAGCAGACTTAGAAGATAAAACACCTGAACAACTAAATAAACATTATGGATGATGTGCCAAACACTCCGAGACCTCTGTGATCTGTAGAACTAGTCCTTATAGGACAGTTCTTCGAGATAATGCAATACCAACAATAGGTGATCTTACCAGTCATTTGAACAATCCACATAGTAGACACAGAAAACGAATAAAAGAATTGAGCGAAGATGAAATCAGGACACGGAAACAGGAAAAAATTAATGAAACTTCTGAAAGGGAACAAAAACAAACATAGAGCGATCAGAACTCCAATACAGAAGGGGGTGAAGAACAGGATGAAGACATTTTACCTTTAACCCTTGAAGAGAAAGTAAACAAAAGAATACTGTAAAATCTTTATTTGAAGTTTTGATTCTTATGGGAAAACAAAACAGAAGTCTAGATCAGCGGTTCTCAACCTGTGGGTCGCAACCCCTTTGGGGGTCGAACGACCCTCTCAGAGGGGTCGCCTAAGACCATCGGAAAACACCCCTATAATTACATATTGTTTTTGTGATTAATCACTAGGCTTTCCTTATGTTCAACCTGTAACAATGAAATTGGGGGTCACCACAACATGAGGAACTGTATTCAGAGGTTGCGGCATTAGGAAGGTTGAGAACCACTGCTCTAGATGGACATGAAGCTGATGAAATCCCAGAAGGCCTCTTCACTCCGGATGACAGGCAGGCAGGCAGCCACTGCTCTAGATGGACATGAAGCTGATGAAATCCCAGAAGGCCTCTTCACTCCGGATGACTTTCAGGCAGGCAGGCAGGCAGGCAGGCAGGCAGGCAGGCAGGCAGGCAGGCACTGTCGGAGTGCCCGATAAATTCTGGTGAAGAGGGTCGCTCTGAGAAAGCCCTTTTGAGACCACAGCAGTCAACGCACCATTCTGTTCAAAAGTACAAGCAGAAGCAGATGCTAGAGATCCGTGAGAGCCGCATTCGGGGAAGGAACGCTCAGGGGAGTGAGAGACTCCCCCTTCTTTTCCATGGCCACTGACAGACGGACGCACGCACGCACGCACGCACGCACGTAGTGGACACAGCAGGGCAAGAGCACCTGCCCGCGTTGGTGAGGTTTGCTGACGAAGCTCGTGACCTGAGAGAGGAATCTGTGGGTTTCCTGCCTTCTGAAGCCGCTGCCGAAATTTTGGCTATGACGTTTCACACTACGAGACCGGAGAAGTGGGGATTACGCATGGAATATTGTCGTGGCCAGGCTTACATTGTGTCCAGTGGATTTCCTTCCGAAACTAAAGTTGTTGCTTCTGGACCTTTGGAGAAACATCCCTCCCCAAGCTGTCTACACACTCTGCTCTTCCCTGTGCCTCAAGTACGCGGTCGGCAAAATCGGTGCCTGTCACCGGAGCGTCTGTTGCGTTTGGAACAATTGAGGGAGTTTGATCTTTTTTCCACCCGTCACCACAACCGCTTTTAGAGCTTGACAGTGTCATTTCTGTCCTCTTTCAGAACAACGAAGAAAGCGGTCAAGAACTGAAGGAAATTTGCCATTCTCAGGGGACAGGCAGGCGCGCACGATGCTTTTGAAATCGCAGTGGAGCTCCTGCAAGCACTTGTTTTCTGTGTAGGCGGGCGGTACACAAGAGGACACACATAGTAGATGGGAAAACTGTACAGCGGGCCGAGCATTCCCACTCTGCAGTGCAGCAACAGATTTTGATTTCGTGGTTACCATTGTCGTTCTTTTCTTTTGATATATATTTTATTGATTTTTTTTTTACAGAGAGGAAGGGAGAGAGATAGAGAGCCAGAAACATCGATGAGAGAGAAACATCCATCAACTGCCTCCTGCATACCTCCTACTGGGGATGTGCCCGCAACCAAGGCACATGCCCCTGACCGGAATCGAACCTGGGACCCTTCAGTCCTCAGGCCGACGCTCTACCCACTGTGCCAAACCGGCCACGGCTACCATTGTCGTTCTTAAAAAAGACGTTCTACCTTTGACAAGAGCCTCTGGGAAAAATCTCCAGGGTCAGACCTCTGATGTGTTCTTTGCAGCCGGCCAGTAGCTCGACCGGGGGCGCTGCGTTTGCTACGTGAAGTGATGGAAGATACCGAAGGTGATCGTGAATTTTGGTTTGAGGAAGCCACCCATCCGGCAACCACATTTGCTATTTCAGATATGAAGCTCCCCGGGAAGTTCCACAGAGCTCAGCGAGGGAACCTGGAGTCTCAGCCGACCTACCTCTGAGAGGTGCTGCTATAAAGAGCCTCTGACTGTTCCAGCAGTGGACCGCATTGTTCAGGAACTGAGAGAGGTAGTCTCAGAACAGCACCCACCCCAAAGCTCTTCGATGCTGATCTCTGGTCCCCCCTGTCACGGGACGGATGAAATTCAATACGCCGGAGGAGCACCAGGCTGACATGTACGGCAGCGACTTACCCAATCCCGATGCACTCTCAGCTGAGCTGCATTGTTGGAGAATCAAGTGGAAACCCAGAGGAAAAGATATAGAGCTTCCATCCACCGTGTATGAAGCCCTCCACCTGCCAGACATCAAGTTTTTTCCTCATGTTTATACGTTGGTTGCTAAAGGTCCTACGAATTCTCCCTGTGATGAAGGTTGAGAACGAACGCTATGAAAACGGGCGAAAGCGTCTCAAAGCACACCGGAGGAACACTTTGACAGGGCAAAGGTCAAGTAGCTTAGCTTTGCTTAACATGCATTTCGATGTGAGACATGATTTGGACTTAATGGTGGACACATACATCAAACTCTACAGAACTAAGTCAGAGCTTCCTACAGATAATTCCGAAAGTGTCGGAAATCCCCGAGAGACTTTTAAAATGCGTTCTCTCTTGTATTTGATATTGAAAAAAAATCTAAGAAATTTGAAAGGAAACATAGAGAAGCTGTAAGATATAGGTGGGTCACTTAATCACGGGCTATCTGGAGTAGAGTAGCCACTGATCCTCTGCTTAAATGGCCCCGGTGTGAACCCTCACGCTTTGGAGAACTAACTGTTGTTCTTCCAGAGGGCGGCGGCGGCGGCGGGCACCGGAAGGAAGCGCCGCGTTGCACTGCTGCGTGATCTCTGCCGATGGCACTTTGGGCTTGTTTCAGTGAGGTCATGGCAGACACCACATTCATTGTCACAGTTGTTGGGCATTGAGTTATCCGTTCTTTGAAGAAATAAATTTTGAGAAGGTGTGGGAGGAATCTGTTTCATAAAATTGTGCAATGAAGCTCACGACTAACCTCTGACTAGCAGGAGTTTTAAGTAAGCCACGAGAAATCTGTAACCAACAGTGAAATGACCAGATGGTGAAAGAAACGTGAGCTTGCCAGGCAAGGATTCCGGTGAGGATTTCTGTCTTTATTCGATGATCTTAAACAAATGACTGTGAAACATTGCGGGAAGAACCCGCCATCGTTACACCCACACCTGGGTGTCGCTGTTTACATTCCCCTGTTGAGCCTATATCCTTATAAGCTTTTTAGCAAGAATATGTGGCACACTTCCGTTTCGTGGTCAAGACAGGATCAGAGGCCATGGATACTGACAGCAGATCGGTCTGTTTCATTCTGTCTGTTTCCGTGGTTACATCTACTGCCGCGTCTCGATTTAGTCAATTTTGTACAGTTTATGTCAACATAAATAAAATGTGAATTTGTTTAATGGAAAAACAAAACAGCGAAATTAAAACGGGGGTGGGGGGTGGGGGTGGAGAGGATAAGAGGGAGGGGTTGACCTTTGCCATTTTTTCGAAATGGCGGCTTCCAAGCCCCTGGAGCCAAAAGGGAGGCTGCCTAAACTCCCTTCTTTGACAGAAAGGGTGACTCCTTTAGTCCCACACAATTGTGGACGACGAAAGGGGCCACATGCTAACCCCACGAGCTCAGGGAAGGCCTGCGCGGCGGTCTTGCAAACCGAAAGGCCTAAAGCCACCGCAGGGATGGTCTGAAGGGAGACTGTTACTAAGAGCAGTTGTGGTGGCTGGTCGCGTCCTGGGGCCTGAGTCTTCCCTGACCAGGTCAGCGTTTACCTTAACTGAACCTATGGTCCTTTTGCATCTAAGACAACATACCTCTGAAATGTCATAGAAGCTTATAACGTTAGCCCCCCTACTCTCCCCGCCTCCCGTCCTCCCCTTCCCCCCAGCTCCGCGGCCCACCGCCCCCCCCCCCCCCCCACACACACACACAAGGAAATGCCCCTGGGCGCCCTGCAGGAAAGAGACCATAAATTCCTTCATTGTTATTGTTATCACAGTGTATTGTTGCCTGTTAACTATCTATCCTGCACCCACCTAAGGAAAAGAAGTAGGTGTGGCCCTGGCTGGGTTTGTCTCAGTGGGTAGAGCCGATGTCAGCCTGTGGCGGACCTTAAGGTCCCGGGTTCGATTCGGGGCCAGGGAGCATGCCCGCCCTGGTCAGGGGCTCGAGCCCCACTATGGGGCGTGCAGGAGGCCGCCGATCCACGATTCTCCCTCATCAATGATGTTTCTCTCTCGCTCCCTCTCTGCAATCAACTAAAAATGTATTTTTTTAAAAAGAAGTATGCATCTATCATTTTGCTTTACATCCAATCCCAGAGGTGTACCCCCACTCCCCACCCCACCCCACCCTTCCCTCCCTCATCTATCACCAGTGGATTTCCTGTAACCCACTTATGTCTCCTCCTTGGATTGGATTGTCATGTATAAAACAAAGTAACGCCCCAGCCGGTTTTGGTCAGTGGGTAGAGCATCGGCCTGGAGACCGAAGGGTCCCGGGTTCGATTTCAGTCAAGGGCGCAGGCCCGGTTGTGGGCTCGATCCCCAGTAGCGGGTGTTTCTATCGCTCTCTCCCTCTCCCTTCCTCTCAGAAATCAATGAAAATGTATTAAATAATAATTTAGAGAAAGAATGAATAAAACACAGTGAAAAACAGCCATTCTCCGGAGCATTGTCCCAACCCCTTGAGATTCTGCTTCCCGGCAAGTTGGACAGTTTGGCTCAAGTAAACTCATAAAAGTTCTCTACGGGTTTGCGTGTTTTTCCGTGAACACGACGTATACACCTGCTGGTTTCTGAGGGCGAGGCAACAGAATCTGTCCATGAGGTCTGCTGTGAAACTGTAGAGGCGTCTGTTTCTGCTATCCAAAGCCAGGTCACCCTTAGAAAGAGTGTAGAAAACAACCACAACAAAAGACAAAAATTGGATTTACAAAGAGAAAACACACAGAAGCGAACCTAGGGATGCTCCGAGGACTGTGAGAGGGTATCTCCCCTTCTCCTCACTCATACCGCTTTTGGAAAAATGGCAATGATCCTAAGAGGTGAAGGTACTGAAGCTCTCGGAGACGCCCACCGACCGGGGCTACTTTACCCGTTCTTTACCCTACCCAACCAAGTCTCCCTCTCCCTGGGAGTCAAGCTCGTGTGCCGACAGCGGTAGGTAGGTAGGTAGGTAGGTAGGTAGGTAGGTAGGGGTACCTGACCGACCGACCGACCGACCGACGGCTGTTTTAAAATCAGAACCTGTCCCCTTTCAATGAGGGCATGGGACAGGGGCAACCTATATTTTCCTGCTCAAATCGTCCCCAATTCACCTGATAGGGACAGAGAGTTTTGTCTCTGTCTGTCTGCCTGTCTGTCTGCGTGTTTGTCTTTAAGCCAGTGACACCAACATATGTTGGTTGTTGGTTTTTGTGGGGTTTTATTAGAAGGGTCATGTGTATGTAGACTTCAATGAGCCAGAGGCTGAACCAAAGGGGGAGAATGATGATTTTTATTTTTTTAAAAATATATTTAATTGACATTTTTAGAGAGAGGAAGGGAGAGGGATAGAGAGTTGGAAACATCGATGAGAGAGAAACATCCATCAGCTGCCTCCTGCACACTCCCTACTGGGCATGTGCCCGCAACCAAGGTACCTGCCCTTGACCGGAATTGAACCTGGGACCCTTGAGTCCGCAGGCTGATGCTCTATCCCAGTGATGGCGAACCTATGACACAACTCTTTTTTTTTTTTGGTTGATTTTTCTTTGTTAAATGGCATTTAAATATATAAAATGAATATCAGAAATATAAGTCTTTGTTTTACCATGGTTGCAAATATCAGAAAATTTCTATATGTGACAGGGCACCAGAGTTAAATTAGGGTTTTTCAAAATGCTGGCATGCCGATCACAAAAGGTTCACCATCGCTGCTCTGTCCACTGAGCCAAACCGGTTAGGGCGAGAATGATGATTTTTAAAAAGGGAACATCCCGAGAGGAATCTCATCTTGAGACCGAGTGAACGTATGTATGTTTGCCAACAGTCCTTCCTCCATGATGAACTTCCACGACAGAGCCCGAGCGACCCGATTTATGGGGGGCCCGCCCCCGCTCAGAATGGCCTCAAGCAGCCCCAGAGGCTGGCAGAGACGCCTCTCACACTCGGCTAGGCTCACTACCCATGTGTCTCCTCCGTAGATGGGGAACCAGGCCGCGGTACCTTGAGAGTCCCCTTTTTGGGGGTACATACTCACCAAAACTTGGGAGAAATTAGACTCAGGGGGTCCCTCCATCCAAGAAAATTAAAAAAAAAAAAAAAGGCTAATCTTCTCTGGCAACCTACTCCACCCCCCCCCCACCCCCACCCCCACCCCCACCCCCCACCCCCGCCCCGCTAGAAAGCGGACGAGGGAGAGGTTTGGCCAATTCCTGGCACCACGGAGTTGAATGCTACCCATCCTGCCTGCAGCTAGACCCATTTTGGAATGTTAGGGGCACGCCCCGTCTTTCCAGGCCCCTGTGGGCACGACCGCCTTCCTGGTTATCCTTGTCTTTTGTGTGTGTGTGTGTGTGTGTGTGTGTGCGGGTGATGTAAAGTGCTTTATATTGCTGAGGATCCCAAGAGCTTCAAGGTCGCTGTCTAGGGGCTGGCAGTGAAATCCCCTACCCAGCGGAGGCTTTTGTGAGCAGGGACGGCTGGGACTTGAGCATTTCAGCCCCATGGAAGGCATGGCGGTGTGGTTGGGGGTGAGGGGAGGTAGGAAGAGGCACAAGGTGAGCGGGGGTGGGGGGGTGGGGGGAGGGGGAGCAGACTGTGCTCGTCTCCCCAACTCTGAGCTCAGTGCATTCACCGACGTCACCATGGGAGCCTGGAATGGGCCATGGTGGGAGTATTTACGCCACAGAAATTGCCCAGATGCTACACTCAAGGATTCTCCCTGCCCGGAAAACTGGTTTCCCGGGGCACCCACCGGGAGCATGCCGCACCTCCTGAGCTGGTTCTGAGTCCACCGCAAGCCTGGCTGCTGTGACGAGCTGCCACTCCCCCATGTGGGGCAGTGCCATCTCCCACCACCTGGACAGAACACAGGTGGGCTGGACCAAGGGGGACCTGACCTGGGGATCCCGTCCCTGCCTGGAGCCTGCCCTGGCTTGGCAGCCTCAGCCTGTCTGTCCACTGAGAGCTTCAGCCCCGGACTGAAGTGGTGTCCGCCGAAAGGCAGCTCGGAGCTGAGGATAAAACCCTTTTGCTCAGTGGCTCCCAGCAGGCAAGAGGGCCACGTGTAGCCACTCAGAGGTCATGAGGGCTTGGTCACCCAGGGCTGACCAAGGGCAGCTGTGGGGGCTGAGATGAAAGGATTGGCCTTGGGGGTGGGGTGTGGGTGGGGGTGGTCTGAGTGATTCACCGCAGGACCTGGGAACCAGGCTGTGTGGAGAGTGGAGAGCCAGGCGCACACCTGTGTGCAGAACCAGGGCAGGAGAGAGAGCCCAGCTCCCAGATGGGGGAGGGAAATGACCGGCCAGGGTGGGACAGCCCCCACAGACACAGATTTCCGCTGGACCCACAGGGACCTTGGGGCTCAAATACACTCACAGGAAGCAACTCGGCTTTCCCCCTGCCCGCGTGACTCCGCTCTCCCCCGCCCCTCCCCGCCGCAGGCCCAGAGGCTCAGTTCAGCACTGAGAGGGAAGCCCCTGACCTGAGGGCGGAGAGGAAGGGAGCTGGGGTGGGGGATGGGGAGCAGGGGGTGGGGTAGGGAGCAAGCGGGAGGGGAGGAGGTCAGGGCGATTCCTTCCAATGGATCTCTCTCCGAGGCTTCATTCAAATGCAGAGAGCTCTCCGGTGACGTCAGGGCCTCGGACCTCGCCTCGGGCTTCTCTGAGTCCCCCACCCTCAGGCCCGCCCGCAGCTCACCAACTTCAGGGAGGGAAGGAGGCTGTTTGAGAAACCGACCAGCCAGTCCGGGTGGAAAAGAGTGCCCTCTACCTGCCAACCCAGGAACCAGCCCTCACCCGTTTGGGAATGCCGCGAAGGGGTGGGGAGCGGGAGGGAGGGGTTTGAGGGGGCGTGAGTCCAGGGTCCGAGGCGAAGATCAACAGTAGATCTCGGCGTCTTAGATCCCCTGGGAAGAGAGGCATAGGTAGGAGTGGAGTGATGAAGACCCCCGGAGGCCTGGGGAAGGATGATTTGACTCAATAACCCCGGGTCACCGGACCAGCCAGCACACTCTGCTCCAGTTGCCGGTTTTTATCATCCATCCCTCCACCCCCGCGCCCCCCAGGTTCGATTCAGGCCAGGGGCAGCGGTCTGGATCCCCAGCGTGCCACCCCCACCCCCCACCCCCGCCACCTCCCAGTAGGGGGTGTGCAGAAGGCAATGGATCCATGATTATCTTTCCTCATTGATCTCTCCCTCTCTCTCTCTCTCTCTCTCTCTCTCTCTCTCTCTTCCTCTTTGAAATCAATAAGAACACTATATATATGATTGACCTTTTTCACGGAAGGTAGCGGCCTAGGATGTGACTACCCACCATCACTGTTTTCTAGTTAAACTTTTAATTTCCGTCCATGGATGTATGGATGTGTGGATGGATGGATGTGTCCTCCCTCCCTCCCTCCCTCCCTCCCTCCCTCCCTCCCTCCGCCCACCCGTCCGCTCACCCGCTTTCCACGGGAAATCCTCAGTCTCATATCACACACTCACTGGTGATTTCACTCGCTGCCTCCTTGCTCCCCGTGAAAAAGAGGAAGGAAAATGGACAAACCTGAAAGAGCCCCAGAGGCGACAACTGTGAACCAAGTGCACGCACATGTGTGCGTGTGTGGCATTTGTCAACAACGTAAGAAATGTTCCAACCTGTGAAGAATTTCTGTGAGTGTCTTTCAGCCAAACTGTTCAGAAATGTCGCACACACGGCGAGAAGCACAATCTCAACGGTTGGAGATGATGTTCTGAGGCATGGCAATGTCGCACCCCCCCCCCCCCTATTTTATACACTCCAATCCAAAGAGGAGACCGTACGTACGTGGGTTACATGAAATCGACTGGTGACATTTTAGGGAGGCGGGAGAAAGCAGAGCGGGCAACAACCAACACCACCACCCCACCACCACCCCGCCTCTCCCTCCCCCTCCCGCCCCCACACACAGGTGTCCTCTCATTGGGCGAAGCACCTGTGACTCTAAAGTCGTGATCCCGACCCCGGGACTTGTATTAAAAATCAAGCTAAAGGAGTGTGAATGTAAACTGTAGGCTTATCAAAGGTTCAGAGGAGGTCTGTGTTTTACCACCATCGAAAGAAAACAAACCAAGAAAGAGATCAAGGGTCAAAACACCCTCTCTTGGACTGGGAGTGAGAGAGCTCCTGCATCTGTCCAAGAGGGTCATCGGCAGTGTGCAAAGCCAGGGTTCAGCAACAGGGGATATTGTCTTCCTCTCAGGGATCCTGAGAAGTCTCCATGACAGTAAGGGGGTGGGTGCTGTCATTAAAGAGGCAAGGCGAACAGGGAGAGTTTGATTCAGATCAAGGGCTCATGCCTGCCCAGGTCATGGTCTCGAGCCCCACTAGGGGGCATGCAGGAGCTGGCCAATCCATAATTCTCTCTCATGGATGATGTTTCTATCTCTCTCCCTGGCTCCCTCTCCCTTCCTCTCTGAAATCAATGAAAATACATCTTAAAAAAAAAAAAAAAAAAGGAAGCATGTGTCTATCATTTTACTTTTTAAAAAAAATATTTTATTGATTTCAGAGAGGAAGGGAGAGAGAAAGAGAGAGAGAAACATCAGCGATGAGAGAAAATCGTGGATTGTCCGCCTCCAGCATGTCCCTCACAGCTAGGGTTATCATTGCACTTTTTATCCAATCCCACAGGACCCCCCCACCGCCACCGCCACTCCCCACCCCACTCCACCCCACCTTTGCCTCCCTCCCTCCCTCCTTTATTTATCACCAGTGGATTGTCTGTAACCCGCTTACATCTCCTCCTTGGATTGTCGTGTATAAAACAAAGTGCCGCCCCGGCCTGTTTTGGTCAGTGGGTAGAGCATCGGCCTGGGGACCCGAAGGGTCCGGGGTTCCATTCCAGTCCAGGGCGCAGGCCCGGGTCACGGGCTTGATCCCCAGTAGGGGGTGTGCAGGAGGCAGCAGATGGGTGATTCTCTCTCATGGTAGATGCTTCTATGGCTCTCTCTCCCTCCCTCTCCCTTCCTCTCTGAAATCAATGAAGATATATTTTTAAAAGCCACACAAATGTATTCTTGCACTTCCATGTAGTAAAAAGCATACTTGTACAATGTTTCATACTTGCATTTTGTGTTATTAAAACAGTGACGGGCATGGGGGGAAGGGGAGTACTGGGCCGGCCCCGGGGGCGGGGGCGGGGGGGGGCGCAGCAAAGATGCTAAACTTCTGCGGGAGGCCGCCCCCCCACCCCCACCCCCCCCCCCCCCCCCCCGGGACTGCACGCGGAGCGGAAAAGCATGTAGTCAGATTTGGCCTTCTTCAGGTTCCCGAGGGATCCGGCCAGATGCCAGAAGTGGGTGGGAAATCGTAGGAGAGCAGACTTAGAAGATAAAACACCTGAACAACTAAATAAACATTATGGATGATGTGCCAAACACTCCGAGACCTCTGTGATCTGTAGAACTAGTCCTTATAGGACAGTTCTTTGAGATAACGCAATACCAACACTAGGTGATCTTACCAGTCAACTTTACCCGTTCTTTACCCTGCCCAAACAAGTCTCCCTCTCCCTGGGAGTCAAGCTTGTGTGCCAACAGCGGTAGGTAGGGGTACCTAACCGACCGAGGGCTGTTTTAAAATCAGATACTGTCCCCTTTCAATGAGTGCATGGGACAGGGGCAACCTATATTTATTTTCCTGGTCAAATCGTCCCCAATTCACCTGATAGGGAGAGAGAGGTTTGTGTTTGTCTGTCTGTCTGTCTGTCTGTGTGTTTTTGTCTTTAAGCCAGTGATGCCAACATATGTTTGGTTGCTGGTTTTCGTGGGTTTGTTTGTTTGCTTGTTTTTTTTTAGAAGGGTCATGTGTATGTAGACTTCAATGAGCCAGAGGCTGAACCAAAGGGGGAGAATGATGATTTTTATTTTTTAAAAAATATATTTTATTGATATTTTTAGAGAGAGGAAGGGAGAGGGATAGAGAGTTAGAAACTTCGATGAGAGAGAAACATCCATCAGCTGCCTCCTGCACACTCCCTACTGGGGATGTGCCCACAACCAAGGTACATGCCCTTGACCGGACTGGAACCTGGGACCCTTGAGTCCGCAGACTGAGGCTCTATCCCAGGGGTGGGCAAACTTTTTGACTCGAGGGCCACAATGGGTTCTTTTTTTTTTTTAAATATATTTTATTGATTTTTCACAGAGAGGAAGGGAGAAGGATAGAGAGTTAGAAACATCGATGAGAGAGAAACATCGAACAGCTGCCTCCTGCACATCTCCCACCGGGGATGTGCCCACAACCCAGGTACATGCCCTTGACCGGAATCGAACCTGGGACCTCTCAGTCCGCAGGCCGACGACGCTCTATCCACTGAGCCAAACCGGTTTCGGCCACAATGGGTTCTTAAACTGGACCTGAGGGCCGGAACAAAAGCATGGATGGAGTGTTTGTGTGAACTAATATAAATTCAAAGTAAACATCATTACATAAAAGGGTACGGTCTTTTTTTTTTTTTTTTTTTTAGTTTTATTCATTTCAAACGGCCCGTAGTTTGCCCACGGCTGCTCTATCCACTGAGCCAAACCCGTTAGGGCGAGAATGATGATTTTTAAAAAGGGAACATCCCCAGAGGAACCTCATCTGGAGACCGACTGAACGTATGTTTGCCAACCGCCCTTTCTCCATGATGAACTTCCACGAGAGCCCGAGCTACCCGATTCGTGGGGGAACCGCCCCACTCAGAATGGCCCCAAACAGCCCCAGAGGCTGGCAGAGATGCCTCTCGCTCTCGGGCTCGCTACCCATGTGTCTCTGTAGATGGGGAACCGGGCCGCGGTAACTTGAGAGTCCCCTTTTGGGGGGTACATACTCACCAACACGTGGGAGAAATGAGACTCAGGGGATCCCTCCAGGGGAGAAAAAAAAAGAGGGTAATGTTCTTTGGCAACCTAGCCCGGCCCCCGCTCTAAAGCAGACCATGGAGAGCTTTGGCCATTTCCTGGCACCAGGGTTGAATGCTACCCACGCTGTGTGCAGGGTTGAGCCGAGAGAGGCGATTGTGGAAGAGCACCTAAATAGACGGGGCGGGAGGCCAGGGTGGGGGTGGGGGTGGGGGGAGGCTACAGGAGAGCAGAACTGGGCCTTGGGCCTCACAAACTCAGAGACCCAAAGTAACCGCCAAAGATGGTCTGAAATGAAAACTCTTGTCACTAAAAGCAGTGGATGGCAGGTAGCCATTTGCTAATCTGGAATCTTCCCTGCTTTGACCAAAGTCCACCTTTACCTTCACTAATCCCGTCTTTGGCCCAATAGGAGAAGTATATGCCTTTGGAATGTCAGAGGCACGCCCGTCTTTCCAGACCCCTGACCTGAGGGTTGAGAGGAAGGGAGCTGGGGTGGGGGATGGGGAGTAGAGGGTGGGGTAGGGAGCAAGCGGGAAGGGAGGAGGTCAGGGCGATTCATTCCAATGGATCTCTCTCCGAGGCTTCATTCAAATGCAGAAAGCTCTCCGGTGACGTCAGGGCCTCAGACCTCGCCTCGGGCTCTATGAGTCCCTCCCCTCAGGCCCGCAGCTCACCAACTTGAGGGAGGGAAGGAGGCTGTTTGAGAAACCGGCCCGGCCTGTCCGGGTGGAAAAGAGTGCCCTCTACCTGCCAACCCAGGAACCAGCCCTCACCCGTTTGGGAATCCCGCGAGGGAGTGGGGAGCCGGAGGGAGGGGTTTGAGGGGCGTGAGTCCAGGGTCCAAGGCGAAGATCAACAGTAGATCTCGGTGTCTTAGATCCCCTAGTTGGAGAGGCATAGGTAGGAGTGGAGCGATGAGGGCCCCGGGGAGGCCTGGTGAGGGATGATTTGACTCAATAACCCCTGGTCACCAGACCGGCCAGCACACTCTGCTCCAGTTGCCGGTTTTTATCATCCATCCCTCCACCCCCGCGCCCCACCCCCCACGGCTCACACCGCTCCAAGTGTGCCACTCACGACAGACACCCTTTTATCATTCATCTTTAACTTCCCCGTGGACGGACGGACGAACGGATGGATGAATGGATGTGTTAACATAAAAAAATAATCAAATCTGTGGAGAATGTCTGTGAGTTCATTTGAGGCAATTGCCAGGAAGCAGATTCTCAACATATTGGGATAACACTCCGTAGAATGGAGGGTGTGTGTGTGTGTGTGTGTGTGTGTGTGTGTGTGTTAACCTTGTTGTATACATGTCAAGCAAAAGAGGAGATGTAAGTGGTTGGTGATAGATGAGGGAGGCCAGAGAAGGCAAAGCGGGGGTGTGTGTGTGTGTGTGTGTGTGTGTGTGTGTGTGTGTGTGTGGTGGTGTTGGAAACCTCTGGGATTGGATAAAAATTAAAATAAAATGACAGACACATACTTCTCTTACTTAGGTTGGTGTAGGATAAGTAACGGTCAGCAATGTACTCAATAAAAATGAGGGGATTTAACAAGGAAAATTACACCCTAGCCGGTTTGGCTCAGTGGATTTAGAGCGTCGGCCTGCAGGCTAAAGGGTCCCAGGTTTTATTCAGGCCAAGGGCACATGCACAGGTTGCGGGCTGGATCCCCAGCGATCCCCCCCCCCCCCCCCCGGCCCCACCTCCCAGTAGGGGGTGTGCAGGAGGCAGTGGATCAATGATTATCATCTTTCATCCTCTCTGTCTCTCTCTCTCTCCATCTTTGAAATCAATAAAAACACTATAAAAAAGTAAAAGATTGACCTTGGTCAGGGAAGGTAGCGGCCTAGGACATGACTACTCACCATCACTGTTTGTTAAACTTTTAATTTCCGTCCATGGATGCATGGATGGATGGATGGATGGATGGATGGATGGATGTGTCCTCCCTCAATCCCTCCCTCCCTCCCTCCCTCCCTCCCTTCCTCCCTCTGCCCACCCGTCCGCTCACCCGCTTTCCACGGGAAATCCTCAGTCTCATATCACACACTCACTGGTGATTTCACTCGCTGCCTCCTTGCTCCCCGTGAAAAAGAGGAAGGAAAATGGACAAACCTGAAAGAGCCCCAGAGGCGGCAACTGTGAAGCAAGTGCACGCACATGTGTGCGTGTGCGGCATTTGTCAACAACGTAAGAAATGTTCCAACCTGTGAAGAATTTCTGTGAGTGTCTTTCAGCCAAACTGTTCAGAAATGTCGCACACACGGCGAGAAGCACAATCTCAACGGTGGGAGATGATGTTCTGAGGCATGGCAATGTCGCCGCCCCCCCCCCCTATTTTATACACTCCAATCCAAAGAGGAGACCGTACGTGGGTCACATGAAATCGACTGGTGACATTTTAGGGAGGCGGGAGAAAGCAAAGCGCCCCCCCCCCCCCACACACACACACACACACGAGTCCTCTCATTGGGCGAACCACCGTGACTCTAAAGTCGTGATGCTCACCCCGGGAGTTGTATTAAAAATCAAGCTAAAGGAGTGTGAATGTAAACTGTAGGCTTATCAAAGGTTCAAAGGAGGTCTGTGTTTACCACCATTGAAAGAAAACAAACCAAGAAAGAGATCAAGGGTCAAAACACCCTCTCTTGGACTGGGAGTGAGAGAGCTCCTGCATCTGTCCAAGAGGGTCATCGGCAGTGTGCAAAGCCAGGGTTCAGCAACAGGGGATATTGTCTTCCTCTCAGGGATCCTGAGAAGTCTCCATGACAGTAAGGGGGTGGGTAGGGGGTGGGTGCTGTCGTTGAAAAGGCAAGGCGAGCAGGGAGAGTTCGATTCAGGTCAAGGGCTCATGCCTGCCCAGGTCATGGTCTCGAGCCCCACTAGGGGGCATGCAGGAGCTGGCCAATCCATAATTCTCTCTCATGGATGATGTTTCTATCTCTCTCCCTGGCTCCCTCTCCCTTCCTCTCTGAAATCAATGAAAATACATCATAAAAAAAAAAAAAAAAAAAAAGGAAGCATGTGTCTATCATTTTACTTTTTTAAAAAAATATTTTATTGATTTCAGAGAGGAAGGGAGAGAGAAAGAGAGAGAGAAACATCAGCGATGAGAGAAAATCGTGGACTGTCCGCCTCCAGCATGTCTCTCACAGCTAGGGCTATCATTTCACTTTTTATCCAATCCCACAGGACCCCCCCACCGCCACCGCCACTCCCCACCCCACTCCACCCCACCTTTGCCTGCCTCCCTCCCTCCCTCCCTCCCTCCCTCCCTCCCTCCCTCCTTTATTTATCACCAGTGGATTGTCTGTAACCCGCTTACATCTCCTCCTTGGATTGTCGTGTATAAAACAAAGTGCCGCCCCGGCCTGTTTTGGTCAGTGGGTAGAGCATCGGCCTGGGGACCCGAAGGGTCCGGGGTTCCAGTCCAGTCCAGGGCGCAGGCCCGGGTCACGGGCTTGATCCCCAGTAGGGGGTGTGCAGGAGGCAGCAGATGGGTGATTCTCTCTCATGGTAGATGCTTCTATGGCTCTCTCTCCCTCCCTCTCCCTTCCTCTCTGAAATCAATGAAGATATATTTTTAAAAGCCACACAAATGTATTCTTGCACTTCCATGTAGTAAAAAGCATACTTGTACAATGTTTCATACTTGCATTTTGTGTTATTAAAACAGTGACGGGCATGGGGGGAAGGGGAGTACTGGGCCGGCCCCGGGGGCGGGGGCGGGTGGGGGGGGGCGCAGCAAAGATGCTAAACTTCTGCGGGAGGCCGCCCCCCCCCCCCCCCCCGGACTGCACGCGGAGCGGAAAAGCATGTAGTCAGATTTGGCCTTCTTCAGGTTCCCGAGGGATCCGGCCAGATGCCAGAAGTGGGTGGGAAATCGTAGGAGAGCAGACTTAGAAGATAAAACACCTGAACAACTAAATAAACATTATGGATGATGTGCCAAACACTCCGAGACCTCTGTGATCTGTAGAACTAGTCCTTATAGGACAGTTCTTCGAGATAATGCAATACCAACAATAGGTGATCTTACCAGTCATTTGAACAATCCACATAGTAGACACAGAAAACGAATAAAAGAATTGAGCGAAGATGAAATCAGGACACGGAAACAGGAAAAAATTAATGAAACTTCTGAAAGGGAACAAAAACAAACATAGAGCGATCAGAACTCCAATACAGAAGGGGGTGAAGAACAGGATGAAGACATTTTACCTTTAACCCTTGAAGAGAAAGTAAACAAAAGAATACTGTAAAATCTTTATTTGAAGTTTTGATTCTTATGGGAAAACAAAACAGAAGTCTAGATCAGCGGTTCTCAACCTGTGGGTCGCAACCCCTTTGGGGGTCGAACGACCCTCTCAGAGGGGTCGCCTAAGACCATCGGAAAACACCCCTATAATTACATATTGTTTTTGTGATTAATCACTAGGCTTTCCTTATGTTCAACCTGTAACAATGAAATTGGGGGTCACCACAACATGAGGAACTGTATTCAGAGGTTGCGGCATTAGGAAGGTTGAGAACCACTGCTCTAGATGGACATGAAGCTGATGAAATCCCAGAAGGCCTCTTCACTCCGGATGACAGGCAGGCAGGCAGCCACTGCTCTAGATGGACATGAAGCTGATGAAATCCCAGAAGGCCTCTTCACTCCGGATGACTTTCAGGCAGGCAGGCAGGCAGGCAGGCAGGCAGGCAGGCAGGCAGGCAGGCACTGTCGGAGTGCCCGATAAATTCTGGTGAAGAGGGTCGCTCTGAGAAAGCCCTTTTGAGACCACAGCAGTCAACGCACCATTCTGTTCAAAAGTACAAGCAGAAGCAGATGCTAGAGATCCGTGAGAGCCGCATTCGGGGAAGGAACGCTCAGGGGAGTGAGAGACTCCCCCTTCTTTTCCATGGCCACTGACAGACGGACGCACGCACGCACGCACGCACGCACGTAGTGGACACAGCAGGGCAAGAGCACCTGCCCGCGTTGGTGAGGTTTGCTGACGAAGCTCGTGACCTGAGAGAGGAATCTGTGGGTTTCCTGCCTTCTGAAGCCGCTGCCGAAATTTTGGCTATGACGTTTCACACTACGAGACCGGAGAAGTGGGGATTACGCATGGAATATTGTCGTGGCCAGGCTTACATTGTGTCCAGTGGATTTCCTTCCGAAACTAAAGTTGTTGCTTCTGGACCTTTGGAGAAACATCCCTCCCCAAGCTGTCTACACACTCTGCTCTTCCCTGTGCCTCAAGTACGCGGTCGGCAAAATCGGTGCCTGTCACCGGAGCGTCTGTTGCGTTTGGAACAATTGAGGGAGTTTGATCTTTTTTCCACCCGTCACCACAACCGCTTTTAGAGCTTGACAGTGTCATTTCTGTCCTCTTTCAGAACAACGAAGAAAGCGGTCAAGAACTGAAGGAAATTTGCCATTCTCAGGGGACAGGCAGGCGCGCACGATGCTTTTGAAATCGCAGTGGAGCTCCTGCAAGCACTTGTTTTCTGTGTAGGCGGGCGGTACACAAGAGGACACACATAGTAGATGGGAAAACTGTACAGCGGGCCGAGCATTCCCACTCTGCAGTGCAGCAACAGATTTTGATTTCGTGGTTACCATTGTCGTTCTTTTCTTTTGATATATATTTTATTGATTTTTTTTTTACAGAGAGGAAGGGAGAGAGATAGAGAGCCAGAAACATCGATGAGAGAGAAACATCCATCAACTGCCTCCTGCATACCTCCTACTGGGGATGTGCCCGCAACCAAGGCACATGCCCCTGACCGGAATCGAACCTGGGACCCTTCAGTCCTCAGGCCGACGCTCTACCCACTGTGCCAAACCGGCCACGGCTACCATTGTCGTTCTTAAAAAAGACGTTCTACCTTTGACAAGAGCCTCTGGGAAAAATCTCCAGGGTCAGACCTCTGATGTGTTCTTTGCAGCCGGCCAGTAGCTCGACCGGGGGCGCTGCGTTTGCTACGTGAAGTGATGGAAGATACCGAAGGTGATCGTGAATTTTGGTTTGAGGAAGCCACCCATCCGGCAACCACATTTGCTATTTCAGATATGAAGCTCCCCGGGAAGTTCCACAGAGCTCAGCGAGGGAACCTGGAGTCTCAGCCGACCTACCTCTGAGAGGTGCTGCTATAAAGAGCCTCTGACTGTTCCAGCAGTGGACCGCATTGTTCAGGAACTGAGAGAGGTAGTCTCAGAACAGCACCCACCCCAAAGCTCTTCGATGCTGATCTCTGGTCCCCCCTGTCACGGGACGGATGAAATTCAATACGCCGGAGGAGCACCAGGCTGACATGTACGGCAGCGACTTACCCAATCCCGATGCACTCTCAGCTGAGCTGCATTGTTGGAGAATCAAGTGGAAACCCAGAGGAAAAGATATAGAGCTTCCATCCACCGTGTATGAAGCCCTCCACCTGCCAGACATCAAGTTTTTTCCTCATGTTTATACGTTGGTTGCTAAAGGTCCTACGAATTCTCCCTGTGATGAAGGTTGAGAACGAACGCTATGAAAACGGGCGAAAGCGTCTCAAAGCACACCGGAGGAACACTTTGACAGGGCAAAGGTCAAGTAGCTTAGCTTTGCTTAACATGCATTTCGATGTGAGACATGATTTGGACTTAATGGTGGACACATACATCAAACTCTACAGAACTAAGTCAGAGCTTCCTACAGATAATTCCGAAAGTGTCGGAAATCCCCGAGAGACTTTTAAAATGCGTTCTCTCTTGTATTTGATATTGAAAAAAAATCTAAGAAATTTGAAAGGAAACATAGAGAAGCTGTAAGATATAGGTGGGTCACTTAATCACGGGCTATCTGGAGTAGAGTAGCCACTGATCCTCTGCTTAAATGGCCCCGGTGTGAACCCTCACGCTTTGGAGAACTAACTGTTGTTCTTCCAGAGGGCGGCGGCGGCGGCGGGCACCGGAAGGAAGCGCCGCGTTGCACTGCTGCGTGATCTCTGCCGATGGCACTTTGGGCTTGTTTCAGTGAGGTCATGGCAGACACCACATTCATTGTCACAGTTGTTGGGCATTGAGTTATCCGTTCTTTGAAGAAATAAATTTTGAGAAGGTGTGGGAGGAATCTGTTTCATAAAATTGTGCAATGAAGCTCACGACTAACCTCTGACTAGCAGGAGTTTTAAGTAAGCCACGAGAAATCTGTAACCAACAGTGAAATGACCAGATGGTGAAAGAAACGTGAGCTTGCCAGGCAAGGATTCCGGTGAGGATTTCTGTCTTTATTCGATGATCTTAAACAAATGACTGTGAAACATTGCGGGAAGAACCCGCCATCGTTACACCCACACCTGGGTGTCGCTGTTTACATTCCCCTGTTGAGCCTATATCCTTATAAGCTTTTTAGCAAGAATATGTGGCACACTTCCGTTTCGTGGTCAAGACAGGATCAGAGGCCATGGATACTGACAGCAGATCGGTCTGTTTCATTCTGTCTGTTTCCGTGGTTACATCTACTGCCGCGTCTCGATTTAGTCAATTTTGTACAGTTTATGTCAACATAAATAAAATGTGAATTTGTTTAATGGAAAAACAAAACAGCGAAATTAAAACGGGGGTGGGGGGTGGGGGTGGAGAGGATAAGAGGGAGGGGTTGACCTTTGCCATTTTTTCGAAATGGCGGCTTCCAAGCCCCTGGAGCCAAAAGGGAGGCTGCCTAAACTCCCTTCTTTGACAGAAAGGGTGACTCCTTTAGTCCCACACAATTGTGGACGACGAAAGGGGCCACATGCTAACCCCACGAGCTCAGGGAAGGCCTGCGCGGCGGTCTTGCAAACCGAAAGGCCTAAAGCCACCGCAGGGATGGTCTGAAGGGAGACTGTTACTAAGAGCAGTTGTGGTGGCTGGTCGCGTCCTGGGGCCTGAGTCTTCCCTGACCAGGTCAGCGTTTACCTTAACTGAACCTATGGTCCTTTTGCATCTAAGACAACATACCTCTGAAATGTCATAGAAGCTTATAACGTTAGCCCCCCTACTCTCCCCGCCTCCCGTCCTCCCCTTCCCCCCAGCTCCGCGGCCCACCGCCCCCCCCCCCCCCCCACACACACACACAAGGAAATGCCCCTGGGCGCCCTGCAGGAAAGAGACCATAAATTCCTTCATTGTTATTGTTATCACAGTGTATTGTTGCCTGTTAACTATCTATCCTGCACCCACCTAAGGAAAAGAAGTAGGTGTGGCCCTGGCTGGGTTTGTCTCAGTGGGTAGAGCCGATGTCAGCCTGTGGCGGACCTTAAGGTCCCGGGTTCGATTCGGGGCCAGGGAGCATGCCCGCCCTGGTCAGGGGCTCGAGCCCCACTATGGGGCGTGCAGGAGGCCGCCGATCCACGATTCTCCCTCATCAATGATGTTTCTCTCTCGCTCCCTCTCTGCAATCAACTAAAAATGTATTTTTTTAAAAAGAAGTATGCATCTATCATTTTGCTTTACATCCAATCCCAGAGGTGTACCCCCACTCCCCACCCCACCCCACCCTTCCCTCCCTCATCTATCACCAGTGGATTTCCTGTAACCCACTTATGTCTCCTCCTTGGATTGGATTGTCATGTATAAAACAAAGTAACGCCCCAGCCGGTTTTGGTCAGTGGGTAGAGCATCGGCCTGGAGACCGAAGGGTCCCGGGTTCGATTTCAGTCAAGGGCGCAGGCCCGGTTGTGGGCTCGATCCCCAGTAGCGGGTGTTTCTATCGCTCTCTCCCTCTCCCTTCCTCTCAGAAATCAATGAAAATGTATTAAATAATAATTTAGAGAAAGAATGAATAAAACACAGTGAAAAACAGCCATTCTCCGGAGCATTGTCCCAACCCCTTGAGATTCTGCTTCCCGGCAAGTGTGGACAGTTTGGCTCAAGTAAACTCATAAAAGTTCTCTACGGGTTTGCGTGTTTTTCCGTGAACACGACGTATACACCTGCTGGTTTCTGAGGGCGAGGCAACAGAATCTGTCCATGAGGTCTGCTGTGAAACTGTAGAGGCGTCTGTTTCTGCTATCCAAAGCCAGGTCACCCTTAGAAAGAGTGTAGAAAACAACCACAACAAAAGACAAAAATTGGATTTACAAAGAGAAAACACACAGAAGCGAACCTAGGGATGCTCCGAGGACTGTGAGAGGGTATCTCCCCTTCTCCTCACTCATACCGCTTTTGGAAAAATGGCAATGATCCTAAGAGGTGAAGGTACTGAAGCTCTCGGAGACGCCCACCGACCGGGGCTACTTTACCCGTTCTTTACCCTACCCAACCAAGTCTCCCTCTCCCTGGGAGTCAAGCTCGTGTGCCGACAGCGGTAGGTAGGTAGGTAGGTAGGTAGGTAGGTAGGTAGGGGTACCTGACCGACCGACCGACCGACCGACGGCTGTTTTAAAATCAGAACCTGTCCCCTTTCAATGAGGGCATGGGACAGGGGCAACCTATATTTTCCTGCTCAAATCGTCCCCAATTCACCTGATAGGGACAGAGAGTTTTGTCTCTGTCTGTCTGCCTGTCTGTCTGCGTGTTTGTCTTTAAGCCAGTGACACCAACATATGTTGGTTGTTGGTTTTTGTGGGGTTTTATTAGAAGGGTCATGTGTATGTAGACTTCAATGAGCCAGAGGCTGAACCAAAGGGGGAGAATGATGATTTTTATTTTTTTAAAAATATATTTAATTGACATTTTTAGAGAGAGGAAGGGAGAGGGATAGAGAGTTGGAAACATCGATGAGAGAGAAACATCCATCAGCTGCCTCCTGCACACTCCCTACTGGGCATGTGCCCGCAACCAAGGTACCTGCCCTTGACCGGAATTGAACCTGGGACCCTTGAGTCCGCAGGCTGATGCTCTATCCCAGTGATGGCGAACCTATGACACAACTCTTTTTTTTTTTTGGTTGATTTTTCTTTGTTAAATGGCATTTAAATATATAAAATGAATATCAGAAATATAAGTCTTTGTTTTACCATGGTTGCAAATATCAGAAAATTTCTATATGTGACAGGGCACCAGAGTTAAATTAGGGTTTTTCAAAATGCTGGCATGCCGATCACAAAAGGTTCACCATCGCTGCTCTGTCCACTGAGCCAAACCGGTTAGGGCGAGAATGATGATTTTTAAAAAGGGAACATCCCGAGAGGAATCTCATCTTGAGACCGAGTGAACGTATGTATGTTTGCCAACAGTCCTTCCTCCATGATGAACTTCCACGACAGAGCCCGAGCGACCCGATTTATGGGGGGCCCGCCCCCGCTCAGAATGGCCTCAAGCAGCCCCAGAGGCTGGCAGAGACGCCTCTCACACTCGGCTAGGCTCACTACCCATGTGTCTCCTCCGTAGATGGGGAACCAGGCCGCGGTACCTTGAGAGTCCCCTTTTTGGGGGTACATACTCACCAAAACTTGGGAGAAATTAGACTCAGGGGGTCCCTCCATCCAAGAAAATTAAAAAAAAAAAAAAAGGCTAATCTTCTCTGGCAACCTACTCCACCCCCCCCCCACCCCCACCCCCACCCCCACCCCCCACCCCCGCCCCGCTAGAAAGCGGACGAGGGAGAGGTTTGGCCAATTCCTGGCACCACGGAGTTGAATGCTACCCATCCTGCCTGCAGCTAGACCCATTTTGGAATGTTAGGGGCACGCCCCGTCTTTCCAGGCCCCTGTGGGCACGACCGCCTTCCTGGTTATCCTTGTCTTTTGTGTGTGTGTGTGTGTGTGTGTGTGTGCGGGTGATGTAAAGTGCTTTATATTGCTGAGGATCCCAAGAGCTTCAAGGTCGCTGTCTAGGGGCTGGCAGTGAAATCCCCTACCCAGCGGAGGCTTTTGTGAGCAGGGACGGCTGGGACTTGAGCATTTCAGCCCCATGGAAGGCATGGCGGTGTGGTTGGGGGTGAGGGGAGGTAGGAAGAGGCACAAGGTGAGCGGGGGTGGGGGGGTGGGGGGAGGGGGAGCAGACTGTGCTCGTCTCCCCAACTCTGAGCTCAGTGCATTCACCGACGTCACCATGGGAGCCTGGAATGGGCCATGGTGGGAGTATTTACGCCACAGAAATTGCCCAGATGCTACACTCAAGGATTCTCCCTGCCCGGAAAACTGGTTTCCCGGGGCACCCACCGGGAGCATGCCGCACCTCCTGAGCTGGTTCTGAGTCCACCGCAAGCCTGGCTGCTGTGACGAGCTGCCACTCCCCCATGTGGGGCAGTGCCATCTCCCACCACCTGGACAGAACACAGGTGGGCTGGACCAAGGGGGACCTGACCTGGGGATCCCGTCCCTGCCTGGAGCCTGCCCTGGCTTGGCAGCCTCAGCCTGTCTGTCCACTGAGAGCTTCAGCCCCGGACTGAAGTGGTGTCCGCCGAAAGGCAGCTCGGAGCTGAGGATAAAACCCTTTTGCTCAGTGGCTCCCAGCAGGCAAGAGGGCCACGTGTAGCCACTCAGAGGTCATGAGGGCTTGGTCACCCAGGGCTGACCAAGGGCAGCTGTGGGGGCTGAGATGAAAGGATTGGCCTTGGGGGTGGGGTGTGGGTGGGGGTGGTCTGAGTGATTCACCGCAGGACCTGGGAACCAGGCTGTGTGGAGAGTGGAGAGCCAGGCGCACACCTGTGTGCAGAACCAGGGCAGGAGAGAGAGCCCAGCTCCCAGATGGGGGAGGGAAATGACCGGCCAGGGTGGGACAGCCCCCACAGACACAGATTTCCGCTGGACCCACAGGGACCTTGGGGCTCAAATACACTCACAGGAAGCAACTCGGCTTTCCCCCTGCCCGCGTGACTCCGCTCTCCCCCGCCCCTCCCCGCCGCAGGCCCAGAGGCTCAGTTCAGCACTGAGAGGGAAGCCCCTGACCTGAGGGCTGAGAGGAAGGGAGCTGGGGTGGGGGGTGGGAAGCAGGGGGTGGGGTAGGGAGCAAGCGGGAGGGGAGGAGGTCAGGGCGATTCCTTCCAATGGATCTCTCTCCGAGGCTTCATTCAAATGCAGAGAGCTCTCCGGTGACGTCAGGGCCTCGGACCTCGCCTCGGGCTTCTCTGAGTCCCCCACCCTCAGGCCCGCCCGCAGCTCACCAACTTCAGGGAGGGAAGGAGGCTGTTTGAGAAACCGACCAGCCAGTCCGGGTGGAAAAGAGTGCCCTCTACCTGCCAACCCAGGAACCAGCCCTCACCCGTTTGGGAATGCCGCGAAGGGGTGGGGAGCGGGAGGGAGGGGTTTGAGGGGGCGTGAGTCCAGGGTCCGAGGCGAAGATCAACAGTAGATCTCGGCGTCTTAGATCCCCTGGGAAGAGAGGCATAGGTAGGAGTGGAGTGATGAAGACCCCCGGAGGCCTGGGGAAGGATGATTTGACTCAATAACCCCGGGTCACCGGACCAGCCAGCACACTCTGCTCCAGTTGCCGGTTTTTATCATCCATCCCTCCACCCCCGCGCCCCCCAGGTTCGATTCAGGCCAGGGGCAGCGGTCTGGATCCCCAGCGTGCCACCCCCACCCCCCACCCCCGCCACCTCCCAGTAGGGGGTGTGCAGAAGGCAATGGATCCATGATTATCTTTCCTCATTGATCTCTCCCTCTCTCTCTCTCTCTCTCTCTCTCTCTCTCTCTCTTCCTCTTTGAAATCAATAAGAACACTATATATATGATTGACCTTTTTCACGGAAGGTAGCGGCCTAGGATGTGACTACCCACCATCACTGTTTTCTAGTTAAACTTTTAATTTCCGTCCATGGATGTATGGATGTGTGGATGGATGGATGTGTCCTCCCTCACTCCCTCCCTCCCTCCCTCCCTCCCTCCCTCCGCCCACCCGTCCGCTCACCCGCTTTCCACGGGAAATCCTCAGTCTCATATCACACACTCACTGGTGATTTCACTCGCTGCCTCCTTGCTCCCCGTGAAAAAGAGGAAGGAAAATGGACAAACCTGAAAGAGCCCCAGAGGCGACAACTGTGAACCAAGTGCACGCACATGTGTGCGTGTGTGGCATTTGTCAACAACGTAAGAAATGTTCCAACCTGTGAAGAATTTCTGTGAGTGTCTTTCAGCCAAACTGTTCAGAAATGTCGCACACACGGCGAGAAGCACAATCTCAACGGTTGGAGATGATGTTCTGAGGCATGGCAATGTCGCACCCCCCCCCCCCCTATTTTATACACTCCAATCCAAAGAGGAGACCGTACGTACGTGGGTTACATGAAATCGACTGGTGACATTTTAGGGAGGCGGGAGAAAGCAGAGCGGGCAACAACCAACACCACCACCCCACCACCACCCCGCCTCTCCCTCCCCCTCCCGCCCCCACACACAGGTGTCCTCTCATTGGGCGAAGCACCTGTGACTCTAAAGTCGTGATCCCGACCCCGGGACTTGTATTAAAAATCAAGCTAAAGGAGTGTGAATGTAAACTGTAGGCTTATCAAAGGTTCAGAGGAGGTCTGTGTTTTACCACCATCGAAAGAAAACAAACCAAGAAAGAGATCAAGGGTCAAAACACCCTCTCTTGGACTGGGAGTGAGAGAGCTCCTGCATCTGTCCAAGAGGGTCATCGGCAGTGTGCAAAGCCAGGGTTCAGCAACAGGGGATATTGTCTTCCTCTCAGGGATCCTGAGAAGTCTCCATGACAGTAAGGGGGTGGGTGCTGTCATTAAAGAGGCAAGGCGAACAGGGAGAGTTTGATTCAGATCAAGGGCTCATGCCTGCCCAGGTCATGGTCTCGAGCCCCACTAGGGGGCATGCAGGAGCTGGCCAATCCATAATTCTCTCTCATGGATGATGTTTCTATCTCTCTCCCTGGCTCCCTCTCCCTTCCTCTCTGAAATCAATGAAAATACATCTTAAAAAAAAAAAAAAAAAAGGAAGCATGTGTCTATCATTTTACTTTTTAAAAAAAATATTTTATTGATTTCAGAGAGGAAGGGAGAGAGAAAGAGAGAGAGAAACATCAGCGATGAGAGAAAATCGTGGATTGTCCGCCTCCAGCATGTCCCTCACAGCTAGGGTTATCATTGCACTTTTTATCCAATCCCACAGGACCCCCCCACCGCCACCGCCACTCCCCACCCCACTCCACCCCACCTTTGCCTCCCTCCCTCCCTCCTTTATTTATCACCAGTGGATTGTCTGTAACCCGCTTACATCTCCTCCTTGGATTGTCGTGTATAAAACAAAGTGCCGCCCCGGCCTGTTTTGGTCAGTGGGTAGAGCATCGGCCTGGGGACCCGAAGGGTCCGGGGTTCCATTCCAGTCCAGGGCGCAGGCCCGGGTCACGGGCTTGATCCCCAGTAGGGGGTGTGCAGGAGGCAGCAGATGGGTGATTCTCTCTCATGGTAGATGCTTCTATGGCTCTCTCTCCCTCCCTCTCCCTTCCTCTCTGAAATCAATGAAGATATATTTTTAAAAGCCACACAAATGTATTCTTGCACTTCCATGTAGTAAAAAGCATACTTGTACAATGTTTCATACTTGCATTTTGTGTTATTAAAACAGTGACGGGCATGGGGGGAAGGGGAGTACTGGGCCGGCCCCGGGGGCGGGGGCGGGGGGGGGCGCAGCAAAGATGCTAAACTTCTGCGGGAGGCCGCCCCCCCACCCCCACCCCCCCCGGGACTGCACGCGGAGCGGAAAAGCATGTAGTCAGATTTGGCCTTCTTCAGGTTCCCGAGGGATCCGGCCAGATGCCAGAAGTGGGTGGGAAATCGTAGGAGAGCAGACTTAGAAGATAAAACACCTGAACAACTAAATAAACATTATGGATGATGTGCCAAACACTCCGAGACCTCTGTGATCTGTAGAACTAGTCCTTATAGGACAGTTCTTTGAGATAACGCAATACCAACACTAGGTGATCTTACCAGTCAACTTTACCCGTTCTTTACCCTGCCCAAACAAGTCTCCCTCTCCCTGGGAGTCAAGCTTGTGTGCCAACAGCGGTAGGTAGGGGTACCTAACCGACCGAGGGCTGTTTTAAAATCAGATACTGTCCCCTTTCAATGAGTGCATGGGACAGGGGCAACCTATATTTATTTTCCTGGTCAAATCGTCCCCAATTCACCTGATAGGGAGAGAGAGGTTTGTGTTTGTCTGTCTGTCTGTCTGTCTGTGTGTTTTTGTCTTTAAGCCAGTGATGCCAACATATGTTTGGTTGCTGGTTTTCGTGGGTTTGTTTGTTTGCTTGTTTTTTTTTAGAAGGGTCATGTGTATGTAGACTTCAATGAGCCAGAGGCTGAACCAAAGGGGGAGAATGATGATTTTTATTTTTTAAAAAATATATTTTATTGATATTTTTAGAGAGAGGAAGGGAGAGGGATAGAGAGTTAGAAACTTCGATGAGAGAGAAACATCCATCAGCTGCCTCCTGCACACTCCCTACTGGGGATGTGCCCACAACCAAGGTACATGCCCTTGACCGGACTGGAACCTGGGACCCTTGAGTCCGCAGACTGAGGCTCTATCCCAGGGGTGGGCAAACTTTTTGACTCGAGGGCCACAATGGGTTCTTTTTTTTTTTTAAATATATTTTATTGATTTTTCACAGAGAGGAAGGGAGAAGGATAGAGAGTTAGAAACATCGATGAGAGAGAAACATCGAACAGCTGCCTCCTGCACATCTCCCACCGGGGATGTGCCCACAACCCAGGTACATGCCCTTGACCGGAATCGAACCTGGGACCTCTCAGTCCGCAGGCCGACGACGCTCTATCCACTGAGCCAAACCGGTTTCGGCCACAATGGGTTCTTAAACTGGACCTGAGGGCCGGAACAAAAGCATGGATGGAGTGTTTGTGTGAACTAATATAAATTCAAAGTAAACATCATTACATAAAAGGGTACGGTCTTTTTTTTTTTTTTTTTTTTAGTTTTATTCATTTCAAACGGCCCGTAGTTTGCCCACGGCTGCTCTATCCACTGAGCCAAACCCGTTAGGGCGAGAATGATGATTTTTAAAAAGGGAACATCCCCAGAGGAACCTCATCTGGAGACCGACTGAACGTATGTTTGCCAACCGCCCTTTCTCCATGATGAACTTCCACGAGAGCCCGAGCTACCCGATTCGTGGGGGAACCGCCCCACTCAGAATGGCCCCAAACAGCCCCAGAGGCTGGCAGAGATGCCTCTCGCTCTCGGGCTCGCTACCCATGTGTCTCTGTAGATGGGGAACCGGGCCGCGGTAACTTGAGAGTCCCCTTTTGGGGGGTACATACTCACCAACACGTGGGAGAAATGAGACTCAGGGGATCCCTCCAGGGGAGAAAAAAAAAGAGGGTAATGTTCTTTGGCAACCTAGCCCGGCCCCCGCTCTAAAGCAGACCATGGAGAGCTTTGGCCATTTCCTGGCACCAGGGTTGAATGCTACCCACGCTGTGTGCAGGGTTGAGCCGAGAGAGGCGATTGTGGAAGAGCACCTAAATAGACGGGGCGGGAGGCCAGGGTGGGGGTGGGGGTGGGGGGAGGCTACAGGAGAGCAGAACTGGGCCTTGGGCCTCACAAACTCAGAGACCCAAAGTAACCGCCAAAGATGGTCTGAAATGAAAACTCTTGTCACTAAAAGCAGTGGATGGCAGGTAGCCATTTGCTAATCTGGAATCTTCCCTGCTTTGACCAAAGTCCACCTTTACCTTCACTAATCCCGTCTTTGGCCCAATAGGAGAAGTATATGCCTTTGGAATGTCAGAGGCACGCCCGTCTTTCCAGACCCCTGACCTGAGGGTTGAGAGGAAGGGAGCTGGGGTGGGGGATGGGGAGTAGAGGGTGGGGTAGGGAGCAAGCGGGAAGGGAGGAGGTCAGGGCGATTCATTCCAATGGATCTCTCTCCGAGGCTTCATTCAAATGCAGAAAGCTCTCCGGTGACGTCAGGGCCTCAGACCTCGCCTCGGGCTCTATGAGTCCCTCCCCTCAGGCCCGCAGCTCACCAACTTGAGGGAGGGAAGGAGGCTGTTTGAGAAACCGGCCCGGCCTGTCCGGGTGGAAAAGAGTGCCCTCTACCTGCCAACCCAGGAACCAGCCCTCACCCGTTTGGGAATCCCGCGAGGGAGTGGGGAGCCGGAGGGAGGGGTTTGAGGGGCGTGAGTCCAGGGTCCAAGGCGAAGATCAACAGTAGATCTCGGTGTCTTAGATCCCCTAGTTGGAGAGGCATAGGTAGGAGTGGAGCGATGAGGGCCCCGGGGAGGCCTGGTGAGGGATGATTTGACTCAATAACCCCTGGTCACCAGACCGGCCAGCACACTCTGCTCCAGTTGCCGGTTTTTATCATCCATCCCTCCACCCCCGCGCCCCACCCCCCACGGCTCACACCGCTCCAAGTGTGCCACTCACGACAGACACCCTTTTATCATTCATCTTTAACTTCCCCGTGGACGGACGGACGAACGGATGGATGAATGGATGTGTTAACATAAAAAAATAATCAAATCTGTGGAGAATGTCTGTGAGTTCATTTGAGGCAATTGCCAGGAAGCAGATTCTCAACATATTGGGATAACACTCCGTAGAATGGAGGGTGTGTGTGTGTGTGTGTGTGTGTGTGTGTGTGTGTTAACCTTGTTGTATACATGTCAAGCAAAAGAGGAGATGTAAGTGGTTGGTGATAGATGAGGGAGGCCAGAGAAGGCAAAGCGGGGGTGTGTGTGTGTGTGTGTGTGTGTGTGTGTGTGTGTGTGTGTGTGGTGGTGTTGGAAACCTCTGGGATTGGATAAAAATTAAAATAAAATGACAGACACATACTTCTCTTACTTAGGTTGGTGTAGGATAAGTAACGGTCAGCAATGTACTCAATAAAAATGAGGGGATTTAACAAGGAAAATTACACCCTAGCCGGTTTGGCTCAGTGGATTTAGAGCGTCGGCCTGCAGGCTAAAGGGTCCCAGGTTTTATTCAGGCCAAGGGCACATGCACAGGTTGCGGGCTGGATCCCCAGCGATCCCCCCCCCCCCCCCCCGGCCCCACCTCCCAGTAGGGGGTGTGCAGGAGGCAGTGGATCAATGATTATCATCTTTCATCCTCTCTGTCTCTCTCTCTCTCCATCTTTGAAATCAATAAAAACACTATAAAAAAGTAAAAGATTGACCTTGGTCAGGGAAGGTAGCGGCCTAGGACATGACTACTCACCATCACTGTTTGTTAAACTTTTAATTTCCGTCCATGGATGCATGGATGGATGGATGGATGGATGGATGGATGGATGTGTCCTCCCTCAATCCCTCCCTCCCTCCCTCCCTCCCTCCCTTCCTCCCTCTGCCCACCCGTCCGCTCACCCGCTTTCCACGGGAAATCCTCAGTCTCATATCACACACTCACTGGTGATTTCACTCGCTGCCTCCTTGCTCCCCGTGAAAAAGAGGAAGGAAAATGGACAAACCTGAAAGAGCCCCAGAGGCGGCAACTGTGAAGCAAGTGCACGCACATGTGTGCGTGTGCGGCATTTGTCAACAACGTAAGAAATGTTCCAACCTGTGAAGAATTTCTGTGAGTGTCTTTCAGCCAAACTGTTCAGAAATGTCGCACACACGGCGAGAAGCACAATCTCAACGGTGGGAGATGATGTTCTGAGGCATGGCAATGTCGCCGCCCCCCCCCCCTATTTTATACACTCCAATCCAAAGAGGAGACCGTACGTGGGTCACATGAAATCGACTGGTGACATTTTAGGGAGGCGGGAGAAAGCAAAGCGCCCCCCCCCCCCCCCACACACACACACACACGAGTCCTCTCATTGGGCGAACCACCGTGACTCTAAAGTCGTGATGCTCACCCCGGGAGTTGTATTAAAAATCAAGCTAAAGGAGTGTGATTGTAAACTGTAGGCTTATCAAAGGTTCAAAGGAGGTCTGTGTTTACCACCATTGAAAGAAAACAAACCAAGAAAGAGATCAAGGGTCAAAACAGCCTCTCTTGGACTGGGAGTGAGAGAGCTCTTGCATCTGTCCAAGAGGGTCATCGGCAGTGTGCAAAGCCAGGGTTCAGCAACAGGGGATATTTTCTTCCTGTCAGGGATCCTGCGAAGTCTCCATGACAGTAAGTGGGTGGGTGCTGTCATTGAAAAGGCTAGGTGAGCAGGGAGAGCTATGGCATTTACAGGCATACTCTATCTACTTTTCCTTTCACAGCATTTACACAATGCATTAATGTTTAGTTTTGAACGGCATTACTTCTTGAGTCTCCTCCTCCTCCTCCTCCTCCTCCTCCTCCTCCTCCTCCTCCTCCTGCAGCAGCAGCAGCAGATGGCTGTTGTTTCCAATTCTTTGGTTGATGCTCAGGTGTAGGACGAATGTATGTATGTATGTATGTATGTATGTATACTGTGTGTGAGCCCCAGGATGGACAGAATCTCGGGGGGGGGGGGGCGGCGAGTGGAATAGACTGGAGTGGAGTGGAGGAGATCAGGAACAAGAGGAAGGGATAGAGTTGGAGGGAGGCAGGAGGGAAGCTGGGGAAGAGAGAATGACAAAATGCCAAAGGACCTCGTTAGTTAATGACACCGGGCATGGCTATTATTCTGAGTTTTTTGTTTGTTTTCCTCGAATGCCACCTACGCAGAAAACAATCTGTGTGAAGTTAAACTAAGGTCACCCAAACAAGAATAAAAACTACCCATTGACTGCAAGGCTATGTAGTAGGTCGCCCACTGCTTGCACTTGGCAGAGACTCAAATCTGAGGCAAGGGGTATTAGCGGGGAAGCTGGAGTAGAAGAGGGAGAGGTGTGTGACGTATTCCATGAGGTGGAGCACATTTGCACACCCCCCCCCACCCCCCGCCTTGGAACGAAGTTTAGGGGGTCTGTGGGGGCGGAAGGGCTGAAAAAGTAGAGGAAAAAAGGAAGGAAGGAAGGAAGGAAGGAAGGAAGGAAGGAAGGAAGGAAGGAAGGAAGGAAGGGAAAGAAAGAAGAAAGGAAGGAAAGAATAAGAAAAAGAAAGAGGAAAGTCCTCAGTTCAGTCCTGACTATGAGTTTCTGGGGCATGGCATGGCACGGCACGGCACACCCGGTCGGTCACCGCCAGTGGTGTGGTTTGTGGTCCACTTCAGTCCATCTAATACCTTTCCTGGCTGGGGAGAGTTCCTATGGATCACAAGGACAAACCCAAAGGACGACAAAGTTCAGAATGCCCAATTCACGTCTGCCCATTTCTACATGACAAAGCCATCCATAGTGTCCAAGTGACGTGACCTGCATTTTTCATGTCTGGAAAAGAAGTTTCCATTTGAGGTACAGGTACTGCTTTGTGTTATTTATAATTGATGTGCCTCCATCCAAAGTGGTAGTATGGCGATCCACTGTCTTCCATTCACGCGCCTCTGTCTGCGGACTGCGCAAGCGCTGTCCCTGATTTAGCTCCGCCCTGTCCCTGTGACGACAACGGACCAACCCGGCCCTCTGGTCGACCTCGCTTTGAGGCTTATAAAAGCGGTCGCCAGGAAGGTGGGGGTGGCGCATGACAAGGACAGGTTGCATCGTCATCACGTCATCACCAGGGTGGTGAGAACGCAGGGTCGGCCACGGGACGGGGGGGGGGGGGGGGGGGGGGAGGGGGTTTGGAAGCTTCATATTCATATTCTCTCTCTCTCTCTCTCTCTCTCTCTCTCTCTCTCTCTCTCTCTCTCTCTCTCCCACCTAGCAGTCAAGAAGAACAGACACTTCCACACCATGCGAATGAAGGACTGTCAGAGTTTGAAATTTCCTCCACGAGCGAATAAGGGTTGAAGGGTTGATAGTAATAGAAACAGGAATGGTAAGCATTGCAACGTGTTTCCTGGGGTTTTGTTTGTTTGAGAGACCTATAAATGTATAACGCTGTGATAAGCTTGCACCTTCACCAGTGCATTGTAATCTATGTAAATGTGGATTCACGATAAGAATGTCTTCGGGCTGCACAAATAAATAAATAAATAAACAAGTAAGTAAGTAAGTAAGTAAGTAAGTAAGTAAGTAAGTAAATAAATAAATAAATAAATAGTAAATGTGGATTCATGATAAGACTGTACCATTCGCCGAACCGGTTTGGCTCAGTGGATAGAGCATCAGCCTGCGGACTCAAGGGTCCCGGGTTCGATTCCGGTCAAGGGCATGTACCCTGGTTGCGGGCACGTGCAGGAGGCAGCTGATCGGTCTCTCTCATCTCATCGCTGTTTCTATGTCTCTATCCCTCTCCCTTCTTCTCTATTAAAAAAAATCAAAAAATATTTAAAAAAATGTACCATTGTATGCGGGCTGTACAGAAAGAAAGAAAGAAAG